>NC_133617.1:606088825-606293825 GCF_048593235.1 Sminthopsis crassicaudata | reverse complement strand
AAAAAAAAGACAGAAAGACAGATGGAGCAGAAGGGAGGGTGAGAGGGGAAGGAATATGAAAGCCATCACCTCTATGGCAAAAAAGTAAAATCATCTGCTCTATCATTCTTCTTGTCCAGGCCCACAATACCAAGTTAAATTAATGTTTAACAGATCTAAAAAAAAAACAAAAACACCACTTCACTATGACCTTAAGCTAACTTTCAAACTCAATTTCTAAATTATATAACTACTTTAGCATGAACAGAAATAACTAATAAATCTTCTTATTTGGAAATCAGAGTTTACTAATATAACTGAACCTACTTATGCTTCCCTGCAGAACCAGTTGAAGTGCTATGAAATGTTACATTAGTTCATAATTCTGGGCCCTAAATGCTGGAATGCCCTTATTATACAACCAATAGGTGCTGGACCATGATTGTCAGTGTCATAAATCTGCATCAGGAATGTCTACATATCCTACCAATGAACAATATAAAAGGTATTTTCAAGTGATATTCAAATGAAAGTATTGAGATTTAAATAACCTTTGGTTTTTACCTATAAAAAGATGAAAATATTAATTTTTAAAATAAAAATGTTTTCTATTTTTCTATCACATTCATTTTATTTTATTTTATTTTTAACAGGCAAGGCATATGCTTTATAATATGTATAATTTTTTTTCTTTAGCTGGCTTAATTGGTTAAAATTTCTTTTTATTTTACTTAAGAATGTTTTTTTCCAATTATATATAAAGATAGTTTTCAACATCCAATTATGTAATATTTTGAATTCCAAATTTTTTTCTCCCTCTCTTCCTTCCCTCCACCCTCCCCAAGACATCATGTATGATCATATAAAACCTATTTTAATAAATTTTTATTTTATTTGAATAATTTAAATAATATTAGTATCTAATAATTAATTATTATTAATAATGAATAATGAAATATAATATTATTTAATAATAATTAGTTATATTGTGAAGGAAAAATCAAAACAAATGAGAAAAATCGTGAGAAAGAAAAAGCAAAAACAAAAAGTGAAAACAGTGTGCATTCATCCACAGTCTCCATAATTCTTTCTTTGGATGTGGATGGCATTTTCCATCCCAAGTCCATTGGAATTATCTTATATTGTAATGCTGAGAAGAGTCTGTCATAGCTGATCATCACATAATCTTCTTGTTACTGTATACTTTTCTCCTGGTTATACTCACTTCACTCAGCATCAGTTCATGTAAGTCTTTCCAGGCTTTTCTGAAATCAGCCTGCTCATCATTTATTATAGAACAATAATATTCCATTACATTCAAATACTAGAACTTATTCAGCCATTCCTTAATGAATAATTAATATTCAACAATTAATAATAAATATTGTATTTTATTCATTTAAAGACATTATTCTGAAGAGGTGTTCTTAGGTTTTTCCAGATAGCCAAAGGGGTCTATGACTCAAAAAAAATTAAGATTTCTCTTCTAGTCCAATACTTTCATTTTAATGTATTAAAAAAGTGAGCACTGGAGAGGTTGTAATTTGCCTAATGTCACACAATTGGTTGTAGAGCCAGGTCTACTGACAATTCATATTTCTGTAGGGTTTCAATGTTTGCAAAATTCTTTCCTACAACAATCCTGCTGGATAGGTAGGACAAGTATAACTATACCCAATTTACAGTTAAAGAAACTGAGGCTGAGGGTTGAAGTACCTTGGTTAAAGTTCACATAATCTACTAGCTAGAAGGCTTCAGAGTTAGAAATTGAACTCGGTTTTCCAGACTCCATTTTACCATGTTGTCCCTTGGCCCCTTAAACTTTCAGTGGAATGTTCTTTTTATTTCATAATTGCTGCTTACCATGGAAAAGTGAAACTTGGAAGAAAAAAAAAAAAAAACCTTTGAGACTAATCAATTAAAATAATTTTCAAAACCATTTAAAAAAATCAAATAGCCTTGGCAAGAACCCAAAATAATTAAGTTTGTTTGTGGTAATGTCTTATCTACTTTTGTGTACTTATCCTAGCTCAGTATATGGGGCTTTTTCTTAGTCTTGGCTCTGCTCCTGGTGTGTTGAAATCCTCTGAACTGATCCTAGGCTGCATTGTGACTGAGGCCATCTCTGAGCCAGTTTGTTTGCATATTAGTTTTATTGGCTTAAGAAATTATTAAGAAAATAATATGAACATAGGTCAGGCTTTTACAGCCAAAACAAAGCAGAGAATTAAAGTCATTATCCAGAGAATTCCTATCTAAGCTGTACTGAGCCAAAAGATGATTCTGCTTCTATCACCACCCTGAACTTGAGAAACTATTTCCATAACTAGAACTTGGCTTCTTTCAGAAGCCAAAGGAAAGAGTGGGCATGTAGTCTCTTATCATTTCCCAATACTTGGAATAGGGTTTCTCTTCTCTTCCCTGCCCCCTTCCTCCCAGACCACTGAAGTCCCACCATGATTTGCCTCAGTTTCCTAATATGTAAACTGAGCTGAGGAAGGAAATGGCAAACCACTCCATATCTTTGCCAAGGAAATGCTAAATGTGGGGTCATGGAGAATACAAAAACAACTCAATACAAAGAACCAGAGAACCTTCACTGATTTTTATATATGTGCTGTCATTAAAGGATGATTTCTAAATGTAAAATTGTGCCAAGAAAACCAGTCCCCATCTGGTGGAATGGGGCATGAGCTCCCCATACCAATATGAAACTAGTGAAGTTGTGTGGAACCAGTGAGAATAGAACAAGAATAGATGTCCACTGTCTACTGGCCTTCTGAAAAGAAGTCTTCTCTCAGCTCACTTAACCAATAAACATTTATAAATGCCTATTATGTGCTTGCTGGATTCTGGAAACAGAAAAGGCAGGATTGAAATCGTCCCTGTCCTCAAGGAACTTACAATGTAGCTAGAGGAAAAAAACCATGACCTTATATAATTATACATATAAGATAGATTTAAAATAAACAGAAATGGAGAAGAAAGGATGCAGCAACTAATAGGAAGAGAGTGTTTTTCTTTATAAAGTACCAGAGTTAAGCCTTAAAGAATGTTTTACTGATTATATATATATATATATATATATATATATATATATATATACACACACACACATATATGTATATTCAATAATCATAGTTCAACAGCTTTCATTGTTGTTTGTCTTTATCATGTTATTATTATAGGAATTGTTTTCCTTTTTCTGCTTATTTCATTTTCATCAGTTTATAGAATTCCTCAAAATTGTTAAAATATTTATGTTATAGTATACATTTTTTCCCTGGTTCTACTTACATCACTATATTTCAGTTTATAAATAGCACATGAAAGGATCCTATCAAATTCCTTCCATGACACATATAATGGTCTTTTTAAAATTATAGCTTTTTATTGACAAAATTTTCAACATTGACCCTTGCAAAAACTTCTGTTCCAACTTTTCCCCTCCTTCCCTCCACCTCCTCCCCTAGACTCCCCAGGTAGTCCCATACATGTTAAATATGTTAAAGTATAGACACATATAATGGCCTTGATAATTAAACCAGGGAGGGTCAAAACAAAAAAAGAAAACTACAGACTAATATCCACAATCTACGTTGATGCAAACATTTAAATAAAAGAGTAGCAAAAAGGCTAAGATAACAAATGACAAAATTTATATGTTATGACCAGGCTGGATTTTTAGTAGGAATGTACAGTTGGTTTAATATTAGGAAAACTATAAACTTAATCACAATAATGATAATCACATAATAATAATAATAAATTAACAAAAATCCATTATATCAACAGATAATAGGCCTTCCACAAAATATAATATCCATTTCCCTTTTTAAAAAAAGTATTAAAAATATGACTAAAACCATTTTAAAATGATTTTTAAAATACAAAAACTGTATAGGCATACATATGTGTGCTTTTTTAACCAAGAATTACCATTGTATGTAAGAGAGATAAGTTAGATATCTCTGCAGGAAAATCACAAGTAAAACAAAGATGTCTGTACTTCTATTTGACATAGAATTAGAAATGTTGATTATAGAAAAAAAAAGACAAGAAAAAGAAACTGAGGGAATAAGCATAGAAAAATAAGCAAAATTGTTATTATTTTTTGCAAATGATGTGATGGTCTATCTCAATAATTGTAAGGAATAAACTAAAAATTAATGGAAACAATTGATAATGTTATTAGACTTGCAGGATATAAAATAAATCCACACAAATCATCAGCATTTCTGAATTAAGCTTTGAAGAAAACTAGAGTTTATAGAGGGCAAAAAAGGGAGTGCATTGTAGGCAAAAGCATAGATACAAAAGATGAAATACTTTGAATGAGGAATAGCAATAATTTGGCTAACCCCAACCTACTTTTCTAAGTTTTTCTAGTTTGTGTGAGAAAGTATAATGTGTAATTAAGTTGGAAAGGTAGGCTAGGGCTAGGTTATAAAGGGCTACAATATTAAACAGAGAGGTTTGTATTTGGTTTTGAGGTAATAGAGAACCACTGGAATTTATTGAGCAGGAGAATATACATGGTCAGACTCACATTTTAGGAAAATCACTTTGACAGCAATGTGGAGGATAAATAGGAGAGGGGAAAGACTTGAAGCAGGAAGACCAAAAGGAAGACTACATACAATTCTTGCTTAATGTTAGTAGACCATTCTGAAGATCTTTACGTAAAGTTACTTTTGCATAATGTAAAATTACCAGGAAGGGAGGGAAGAAGGAAACCATCAGCTTGTTTGTTTGTTTGTTTTTGTTGTTGTTTTTTGGTGGGAGTTGGGAGATAGGAGGCATTGGAATGCCTATCAGTGGTCCTCAAACTTTTTAAATAGGGGGCCAGTTCACTGTCCCTCAGACTGTTGGAGGTTAGTTTATTCCTTACAATTATTGAGGCAGACCATCACATCATTTGCAAATAATAATAATAATCATAATAGTAAAAACAAAAGCTCACACTCTGTCTCCTCCCCTTAGCCCATTTGCCATAACCCATTGGGCCACATAATCCTCAGCCTGCCACATCTGGTCCGTGGGCTGTAATTTGAGAACCCACTGAATGGTAAGAACATAACACTATAAAGTTAACATAGATTTTTTGTTTTTGTTTTTTTGGAATGTAGAAGTCAAATTTGCATAATGCGAATTTACATAAAGCAAAAATTATCTGTATTGCAATAGTGTAGGTGAAAAGTGTTATGATCCCAAATTAGTGTGGTGTTTAGTAGAATGAAATGGATATGAGAGATATTGTGAAATCAATAATGTGGTAGAAGCTACATGGAGTAAGATCTAAGGCAAGATCAGTGGGGTTTTGCCTGAAGCAGGAAAAATTTAGAGGATACTGACAATAATTATATTTCTCTAAAAGAAGGTGAGGTAAAATTCTGGTTGATGGATGGGAGCAGAGGATGACAGAATGGTGAAAGCAGAGATAGGGAAAGGAAGTAGTAGTATTGGTGATATGGGGGGGGGGAATGTAAGGAATAGCTCAGCTGCAGATTTGTGAGGGAGGGGTTCTCCAAGTGAGGGAAAAGAAACAAAAGGATCAATCTAACTGATGCTACTTAGATATGATCAGTGTATCTAAATTGAGCTTTGGCCATTTCTCAGAAAGCTAAACTTTAGCAAACTTATAGAAAAGCAACAGACTAGGAAGTTAGAACTAATTCCCTGCTATGTCACTAAGTTTGGTGTTTGTTTCCTCATTTATACAAGGAGTAAGCAAAATGGTCTCTCAGGCCCTTTTTAGACCTTATTCTACAGGAGTCTATAAGCTTATGGGCTTTTATTTAATTTCATCTAAAACTTTTTGTAGGCTTAAGCAAGCTTTATCTTGGACACTCTGGCCAAATCACTTTCTCTCTTTGGAGCTTGTTTTCTACTCTACAAAATGAAGTCGTTGTATAAGATCAGTGGTTCTCAAAGTGTGATCCAGAGAATCCTGAGGAGCTATGAAACCCTTTCAGGGGGTCTGCAAGTTCAAAATTAGTTTTATTTCTAATATGGTAAATATCTATAAATGTAACCCACATAAACAAAACTCTTTGGACAGATTCTAAAAAGTATAAAGGGTTACTGAGAATAAAAGTTTGAGAACCACTAAGGTCCCTTTCATATCTAACGTTATACTTTGAGGGGTTAAATTAGTGGCAGCTTCAAGTCCTCTTTCAGGGGCTTTCCCATCTCCCAGAGGATGTTTACTGTTATCATTCCACTCCCAATAAACAGGTTTCTTAGTTGCCAAGCATGAAGAAACCACAGACTTACTTTTGGTTTGTTCTTCAGTCATTTTCAGTTGCCTCCTCTTTGTCACTCTGCTTGGGGTTTCCTTGACTGGATACTGGAGTGGTTTGCCATTTCCTTCTCTTAGCACCTAGTAATCAAAGATGCCTCCAATTGGCCTTCTTCTTTTGCCTTGGGGCAGTGTTCCTAACAGCAGACAAGGCTCCCCTTAGTGAGAGCCTCCATAAATATTGCTTATCTGGGGCATTATTTGTACTGTTAAGTCCAGCTCAAAGACTCATCAACATCAAAATAAACAAACTGGCACTTCCTGTTCTTACATCCCACTTTCTTTGTGGAACTTTCCCAGGCTATCCCACTTCACCTCTACCTCATAGAAAAAGCACTTTTTCCTGTGCCCATCTCAGTTGCCACCTCCTGAATGGGGCCTTTTCTGAACACTACCCAAACTGTTTGTGCTTCTCCCACACACCCAAAATTACTTTTACCTTCTTTGTATATATTTTGTACTCACAAGGCTACATAGTATTTTCTCTAATCATTAGAGTCTAATAGGATGTAAACTCCTTGAGGGCAAGGACTATTTTATTTTCATCTTCACATTCTGAAAGACTAAGATTGCATTTGGCTTTGCAAATGATTAATTAATGCTTGTTGATTGATTGGTTTTGATCATTCTTCAGGGGTGTAATAATAAATGTTTAATAAATGTTTTCCTGGAAAATGCATTCATGGCACACTTAAGTTTAATCTGCATTATTTTTATACGGTTTCCCATTACTTTCTGAAGCATGGGACTCAACAAAACAATAAAGCAAATTCTGATTTGTACTGCTTGCCATTTTTGAGGTGTAAATATACTCACACTAAAAATTTAGCTATTAACTTCAGCGGATCATGCTAGCTCCATCATAGCCCTGAGACTACTTCAAGGAGAGGATGACACCTTTAGCATCTTTATCTTAGAACTGGAAGGGATGTTAAGATATCAGCTAGTCCAAGCCTTTCATTTTACATATTAGGAAACCAAATAAATGATCTGCCTAAAGTTGCACAAGTGCTACAAGTAGCAAAGAAATCTAATGTCCTTTTCATTCCATCATGCTACTTCCTCATGAACTACAGAGATTATGGCTCTCACTGGCTCCTCCTTGAGTAAATTGCTGATATGAATTGAATTATTGCTATAATTACCATAGGCTTATCACGGGGGCAATGTAGCATATTGAGGAGCCTGCTGCTACAATTTAGCAAGAAGAGTTTATTTGAGAAAGGCTAACCAGGAAGAAAGAAGGCAGAATAAGAGCAAGAGGACTGAGATCTCTAGATGAGCCAAGGAGCAATGTCTTAGGAGTACAGAGAAAGAAGAACTAAAATAAATTTAATTAAAATAATAGTGATAATTTTAAAAGACTTCAGAACATTGTAAAAGGGATGGTTGTTCTAAGTTCATTATTATTTTTCCCCCTTTCTGAGGCAATTGGGTTTAAGTGTAACCTAGGGTTACACAGCTAGGAAGTGTAAAGTGTCTGAGATCACATTTGAACTCAGCTCCTCCTGACTTCAGGGCTGCTGTTCTTCTATCCACTGTACCACCTAGCTGCCCCATATAAGTCCATTATTTAATCAGTTCTGGTTTTCATTGGTCCCAGTCTACATCCTCCCCTAATCTCTGAGGGCACACTGTAGCTCCAAAGAGCCCCATTCTCCCAGCATGCTCTTGGCTCCTTCATCCTCTGTCCTGGCTTGTGGCACTGAGATCACCTTTTTACCTGGTTCTTGGATTCCTTCCCACCCAGCTTAGGGCAGAAGAAGGATTCAGACATCTTGACTTTCTCCTTTGTCCTGCTTCCTAATGGTCCCGTGACCTAGGAATCTGGGATAAATCACACACAGGCCAAACCTGAGTAGAAAACATTGAACGGGGCAAACAGGAGAGAATAGCTGCCCATAATGTTTTCACTCCTATGTTTGCCTTAAGGCTTCAAGGAAGCAAACTCCCGAGATCTGTGGCCCACACCCTGGCCAAACCCAACCCACCAACCAGAACTAAGTCCAATAAGACTTAAAGGGACATCTAAAGACAAGTCTAAACAAAAGACTGGTTGAAAAGGAAGAGAGAGCTAAGAAAAACAAAGCCAAATTTCTTGTAGATGGCATGTAAGACCAGCTTTCACCAGTTAAGGTCATATAAACCTATTGAGCTAATATAGCCCTCTCTGATCTAGTGATCTGTCCTTTATAAACCCTTTTTAAAGTACATAAAAGATTGCTCTTTTCTGGGAAGCAGAGTGAAGGAGAAAATTAAGATGTCTGAGTCTTTCCTCTGTCATAGACTAAGCAGGATGGCAAGGAATCTGGGAACCAGATGAAGCGGTAGTCTTGGGGCCACAAGCCAGAACAGGGCATGAAAGATCCAAGCGTTTGCTGAGGAGAGAAGAGAATGGGATGGTTTGGGGCAGTAGTGTGCCCAGGGCCTCAGAGCACCTCCAAGAAAAAAGGAGATTGAAAATTGGACCATGAAAACCAGAACTAAAGGATTTATAGAAACCATACATGTTGTATCTTGAATTCTTTAAAAATTACTATTGTTTTAATTAAATTTCTTCTGAATAAATAAAAAAAAAATCAAAATCAAATGCTATGTAATCATGATGTCCTACATTGGTCTCCAGAGAAAGAAATGAAGAAAAAGTATCTTTGTCCTTTTATTGAAGAAGTGAGGGACTGTGAACAAAATGCTGCCATATATACTATCAGACTGGATGTGCCTACTGGTTTTGCTCAACTTTTTCTTTTTCTTTATTATAAGGAAAGGTCTTTCTGGGAATAAGAGTAGTGAAGAGAAGATTTATTCGGAATTACTGTTATTTAAAAACAAAAAGCCTTAACAAAACTTTAAAAAACAGTTTTCTGTGGAAACATAAAATATTTGTTCCACCAGAGGCTGTCTCTTACTGGGTGTATCAGGACTTTAAAAAACAACCCCACCTCACAGCTGTGAAGTCAAACTTACTGAAAAGGACAATGGAATGGTTAGTAAGGGAATGGGAGGGTTAGTAAAGGCGTAAGGGAAAATTTTGTGCATGTCAGGGCTTCTCCCCATAGACTTCCTATTGTTTAGAGCACTGAAGAGAAGGTGCCAACAGTGTACAAAGGTATACCCAGCAATTCAGATGGATATTTTTCTTCTAGGGGTTATTAAAACAGCTCTTTGCTCCTGGGCAAGAATGAATATATTTTTGAATTAAACCCAGGGGAAAAAGGGCCTCAACATCCTCACTGGAAGTCTCCAGCAGGTTTGTACAGGTAATTCATGACAATAGATTAAGATGAATGTCTTTGCAAAGTAGGTTTCAAACTGGACTGTGTGTGCAGTCAGTGAAGATTATCCTCCCTTATGGCCCAGTGGGTTAGAGTGTCCGGTTCTATAACTGGGCAAATGTTCTGTAAATGTATGTTGTTTCTCAGAAGGGGACTGAGTTAGGAATGTGGATAATCAAAGGCAAGCCTATCACCTCTTTAAGAAAAAATAAAGTGAATGTCTTACTGAAAATATGTTTAAAGCTTCACTTTCTCTTAGTAACACAACATGCTATATAATAAAAAGAAATGGAAAAGTAATCAAAAGTAGCCCTCCTTCACCATGAAGCATCCAGTTGAGCTGTGGCTAGTGTTCTACTAGGGATGTGAAAGTTGTTTTGGACATGTGTGTCCTTTCCCTTTCCCCCCACCCCAAGAAAAACTATTCTGAGTCAGCATGTCCCTTGACTTCCTTATTTTTCCTGCATGATACCATTATTCTTCAGTTGTCCAGCTCTGAACCTCCCTAGTCTTTGACTACTTCTCTGCCTTGGTATCTATATACAATTATTTAATCCTTTCTTAATACCTCTATATTTCTTTTTATTCTCAACTCCCAACTCAAGGTTTTCTCACTTTATGCCTTGATAGTTACAGTGGCCTTACAATTCTGCAGTTTCTTCTCATTGCAATCCTTCCTCCACATCAACACCATATTAATCATCCAGAAACACCACTTTTTAAATCATGTCTCATGCCTACCTCAAAAACCATCAATAGTTTTCTTCTGTTTTCAGGATAAAAATTCAAATTCATTAAACTGCCATACAAAATCTCCATAATTTAGCTCCAACATACTTTCCCATCTTATTTTTTACTACTTGCCAACTAAAACCTATAGGTTTCAAACTGGCCAATCTCTTTCTTGCCCTATAATTTAAATTCCTTCCTTAGTCTCTTTGACCATACTATGTCACCCAAAGCCAAATCTTATCATCTTTTAAAGTCCAGCTCAAGGCTTATTGTCCCCTTAACACTTCTCCCCTCTGAATTCCTATTTTATCTTGTATCTTATTTGATCATCATCACATGATGGGAGGTAGGCATGTGGTGTGATATAGAAGCATTGCCCTAATAATCAGTAATTCTGGAATCTATTCCTATCTCTGAAGCAACCTGCATGACTTGTATCTTCCTGGGCCTTAGCTTTCTATCTACAAAGGGAGAATGTTAGCTTTGAAATTCCATGTCTTATGTGATTTAGCTCTTCTTAGAAGTATAACTTATCTCCTCCACTAGAATGTAAACAGGGATTATTTGTAATATTTTATATCACTTGCCTCCATCTCATTAATCATAGTTTGCTAAAAAGCACAATAAGTAATGGATACACATCTGTTAAGTGAATATCCAAGTAATCTTCTGGAAACTGCCCATCCCCAACCTCAATGGTCCTCTTCTTTGAAGGCTTTCATGGGACCATACAGTTGGAGCTATAAGGGACATTGGAGACAATCTAGCCTGACCTTTTCCTTTTACAGATGAGGAGACTTTTTTAGGTTCATCCCTTGGACCATTCCAGTGGATACTGGGAACTTCACTTATGGCCCATTAAGAGCTATCAGCTCACCACCATCATTGCTAATCTAATATCGTGATCTACTCCTATTGCACTATACAAGGCAGATTGCACAAGTTATATGGTATGATTGAAAGACATCCCAATCTTGGCCTGAAAAGGGGAGAAAAATCCCAGAATTCAAAAGCTAGAAAGAATCTCAGAGATCATCTCTTCTAGTGGCCTTATTTTATCCATGAGGAAACCAAGTTCAAGAAATTGTGAAAGATTCACCCAAGTTCATACACACAAATGCACACACACTTATACTTAATAAATTAGGGCCAGGACACATATCTCCTACCACCTACTTCACTGCTTTTTCTAATATTATCATTCTTCACATGGTATCATGTGTCTTTTAGCTCAACCTCCCATGGAAGCAATGGTGATAACAAGAGAAGGAGTCAGAACACAATGTTTCCAGGGACAGGATGTGATCATGTGGGCAAGGAGGAAGAGGGAGTCAGAGATGAAAGCTGGAGAGGGAGAAAAGGCCCTGGCTAGCTCAAGCTGAAAGGATTTATTGAGCTGTTATATGAGCTTCATAAAAGTTCCATTCAGAATATAATACAGCAAATGTTTATTTTTTTTAAGTCTTTGACCTTTTCTTGCCATTTTTATTTTTACATCACCTTCCTTCTGAAATGTATGCACTTCATCCATTGTAATAAAGAAGAAAAAAGAAAAAAAGTTCAATACAACCAATGAATACATCAACCCACCAGGTCTGACAAAATATGCAATGCAACAAAAAAATTTAAGTGCTCATTGTATGAAGTGTATTAGAATCTGGAGGTGATACAAAACTTAGATTAAAAAATGATTATTATAAATTCCTGCCTTCAAGAAACTTACTATTGTGTGTGATTTAAAAAATCAGCAATACAAATAACTATAATGCACTATGTGTAAATGCTTTAGAGAGCTTTAAAAATTCACTCTTTTTTCAACTAAAAGTTCATTTTCCCTCTGCTTTTCCTTTCCCCATTAAAAAAAAAATCAAATCAAAACTCTTATAAGTATTCAAGCAAAAATTCCTTCATTACACATGTTAAACAAACAAACAACTATCTCTATACCCTGAGTTCATCATCTCTTTAGAAAGTTTCAAAATGAAGTGTTTCTGGGAGGGTCTGAAGGGAAAAGTAATAGTAATTGGGGGCACCAGGCAAGGCTCCCCAGAGGAGTGCCACTGTACTGGATATTAAAAGGTAGATAGGAATTCAACAGGCATAATTCAACAGTAGCTAAGCCATTAAGATGCGACAGTGCAGAAAATACTCTTGTTGGACTGGAGTTTATGGGGAGGGGAGTAGTATGGTAGAGGCTGAAACAAGAAATAAGTCACAGATCTTCGTAGGACATCAGCTTTGAAAATGATTCCAAGAAAAAGAAAAGGTAGACATATAAATGAAAGGAAAGAGAGTGCACAAATTCAAAGCAAATGGCGGCAAGCAGGAAGCCATTCTTAACTGGAAAGAACACAATTAAAAGCAAAGCAGAATGTACCAATGGCGAAAGTGAAATAAAGAAAGTACAAAACTGAAAAATCAGTTGGATGCTCTAGCAGTCCTGGAGAAAGCCTTATCTAGTGCAAACAGTAGGTAATATCCTTTCCCTCCAAAACCTTGCAAAATATTTTGTTTTAAAATGCTCTTAAAAACTGGCAACTAGATGGTATAATGGATTAGAGTGATGGACCTACAGATAGGAAGACTCATCTTTCTAAGTTCAAATCTGACCTCAAATACTAGCTATGAGCAAATTATGCAACCCTTTGCCTCAATTTCCTAATTTGTAAAATGAGCTAGAGAAGGAAATGGGAAACCACTCAAGTATCTTTGCCAAGAAAACCCCACATGTTTATGCATTTCTTTCATGTCAAGCTTCTTATCTTTGTGAGATATGTAACTAATGTTATATAAGTGACATTATGTCAACGAATGTTAAATCAAGATTTTAAAAAAATTCATTTTCTTCCCCAATTACACATAGAGACAATTTTTAGCATTCATTTTAGAAAATATGGAGTTCCAATTTTTTTCTCTCTTCTCCCCACTTCCCTTTCCCCAAAATGGTAAGCAATTTGATACATAAAACCAAGATTTTCAAAAATAATAAAGCATATACAAATTACCTTGTTTTGTACCACTAATAAAGGAAACTAAGTGGCATTCAGATGAGTAAGACACAATTGAAAATTACTAAATAACAACAATAAAGAAATGACAAATTCAGGGTACAGAATGCAGAATATTTTTTGGATGTGGCCAATGAAAGAATTTGCCTTATTTGAGTATGCATATATTTTACAAGAGTTCTGTTTTTCTTTCTTTCTTTTTTTTCCCCCCAATGGAGGAAGGGAAAAAAGTAGATTTTGTTAATTTGATAAAATTAAATTTTAAAAACTTTCTAAAACACTTATATGAGATAGAAACTACTCCTCTGGGGCCCTTACCTCTGTCAATGTTAACTGGAAGAATGAGACATCAGAAGAATATTATATAATAATGACAATTAAAAATAATAATAAATAGCACTTATATAATGCTTTAAGGTTTGCTATCTCAGACACCATTATCCCCATCTTACAAAAAAGAAAACTTAAGCAAATGACCTATAAGAGGTTAAATGACTCACTTGGAGTCACACAGCTAGTAAGTATCTGAGTCAAAATCTGAACTCCAGATAAAAACTACAATTCACTTTGCCACTTTTGTTTATGTATTCAATCATTTCAATCATGTCCAACTCTTCACAACCCCATTTGGATTTGGTATTATTTTTGGAGTAGTTTGCCATTTCTTCCCTACCTCATTTTATAAATGAAGAATTAAAACAAAGAGGGATAAATGACTTGCCCAAGATCTCATATGTAATAAGTGTCGGAGACTGGATTTGAATTTAGAAAGATGAGTCTTAAAATTCAGGACAGGTATTGCATCCACTGCATTATCTAGCTGCCCATGTGCTTATTACTTATATTCATATTGTATTATCCCTCATCAAGAATTAGCTATTTGAGGACAAAGACTCTTTTGTGGGTTGTATCTCCAGCTCCAGCACAATATCTTACATATCCTAAGAACTTCATAATTGTTGAATTGAATTGAATGCCACTCCTCTGCTCAAAAATCTTTAAAGGCTCCCTGTTGTCTAGAATGATGGTTTCCAAAGTAGAGGGTATATACTCCATGAGATGTTCAAGATGATTCACTGAGATGTGGAAAGAAAATACTAAAACTTCTATTTTTACATATTTTTTTTTTAAAGAAGGAAGTTAAGCTTCACTGACATTTAATACATAGACACTTAACCATTATGTCAGATGGTCCCATGTTAAGTAAGATATGAAATATCATCGTAAGGATGGTGTAAGACATCCATCATACAAAAGGGTTAGCTGTAGCACTTTCCCTCATTTATTTCCAGAAAAATTGCTATGTTTGCCATTGATATGTATCTGATTAAATGGGTTTTTGAATTATAACAACTAATCTTAACTAAACTAATCCTCATAAAATTGACAAGTGGCTCAAAAAGTTTTCTGCAGAAAAACCTCAAAATGAAGATATTTTTAATCAACTAAACACAAGCATACAAGAACATAACAAAACTAATATCTCTATTTTGGGGACTTTGTCATGAGCCACATGACAAGAAAAAAACCGAATGACAGCATAATCAAATCTGACAAGAGGATAAAAATTTTGAAATTATCAAGATCATTTGAAATATGGATTTACATTCCCTAAGAGCTATGTCCCTTTTCATCTTTTTTTTTTTTTTTTCCCTGAAGCAATTGGGGTGTGGATAGGGTTAAGTGACTTGCCCAAGATCACACAGCTAGGCAGTATTAAGCGTCTGAGAGCAGATTTGAACTCAGGTCTTCCTGATTTCAGGGCTGGTGTTCTATCTACTTTGCCACCTAGTTTCCCTTTCTCCTCCCCATGGTTATGTCATGATCAACCTCATCCTTAAGTGAATATGAAATTCTAAGATATTAATTAATACTACTATGAAATCATTATAATTAGCATGATCATTTAAAAATTAAACTTTTATGACTAAAAAAATTTACCCATAAAAACTCTTTTATCTGCTCTCTTAGGAAACATGAAATACAAATTTTCTGACCTATTTAAAAATTTTCCAAATAGAAAAAAATCAGCACATTTTTAAGCTTACTTATAAAAAATAGGAAAAATAGGAAAAAAATGCAATTTCTACCTTCCTTCCTCAAAGATGGAAATTTACCAGCTGAATTTCAATCAATTGATGTATTGGATTGAAAAATGAGTACCCTGTTTTAGTAAACACAGCCAATTATGCATTCCTTCCATTTCAAACTCCTTATCTTAGTGAGAAATCTTTTTCAGTCATGACATGATGTCATTAAAATCAAGTATCAAAATAACTCAAACTTGGGTCCAGTCCTAGGAATCACTGAATGTAACATAATAACATTGTGTCACAGAATGTTAAATCAAAATTTGAAAAAATAAATATTTTTTCTCAATTACATGTAGAGACAATTTTTAGCATTCATTTTAGAAAGTATTTTGAGTTTCAAATTTTCCCTCTTCTCCCCAAGATGGTAAACAATTTGATATATAAACCAAGATTTTCAAAAATAATAAAACATATTCAATTACCTTGTTCTGTTCTACTACTAAAGGAAACTAAGGGGCATTCAAATAAGTAGGAAGAGAACCCTAAGAAAGGTATCACAAAAAAACTCATAAAAGAGTGCATAAGAGGGCAGCTAGGTCACAGTGGATAGAGCACCAGCCCTGAAGTCAGGAGGACCTGAGTTCAAATCTGATCTCAAACACTTAACTCTTCCTAGCTGTGTGATCCTGGTCAAGTCACTTAACCCCATTGCCTCTGCAAAAAAAAAAAAAAAAAAAAAAGGTATATATAGAGAGGGGTGTCAAAAATGTTAAATGCTGCAGAGAGGTGAAGGAGGATGGGAATTTAAACTGGACAATTAAGAGGATCATTGGCAACTTTGGAGATAGCAGTTTCAGTTAAGGTATGAGAATTCCATAAATCTATATAAGGAATTCTAAAAAAGATTCCTTTTCCTGGTTGGGCAGAAGCCAGTCATTCAATGACTAATATCACTGAGAGCATAGGGAAGAAGGTGCTAAAACAAGGGAAAAGGGTAATGTGGTAGAATGACCATTAAGTCAGGAGACCTAGGCTATGATCCTGAATCTGATCATGTGATTATGAGCAAGTCACTTGTTTAGACCTCAAATTTCCTCATCTGGAACATGAGGAGGCTGGAATGTCCGGATAGAAAGAGGCTTGAGCCTGGAGTGAGAAGATGGCTTAAAATCCCTTCTTTGGGAATTTGAAAAAAATTTTTGGCTTATATATATGTACATTTATTTTTGTACATAGTTCCATATGAATCATGTTAGGAGAGAAAAATCAAAAGGAAAGGGAAAAATCACAAAGAAAAAAAAAAAACAGAAGAAGGAAAAAAGGTGAAAATAGTATGAGTTGATCTATATTCAGGCTCCATCATTCTCTCTCTGGATTCAGATGGCGTTTTCCATCCAAAGTTTATTGGGATTGCCTTGGATCACTGAACTGCTGAGAAGAACTAAGTCTATCATAGCTAATCATCACACATTTCTTGCTGTGTATAATGTTTTCCTTTTTCCACTACATTGTACAAGTTTTTTTTTCCACAGGCTGGTTACAATTCACAGATAGATGGAAAGCCAGAGAAAATTCTTGGATTGGACTTTTCCCCCAAAACACCTTAAGAATAATAAGTTAGCTATATTAAAAAGCACCCCTTCTATCTAATCTTTTAGAAAAAAAAAAAGATTTTTGCCTTTTATTGAAAAAATCAGTATTTGATTGCAAAGGAAGATCTCCATATCTTTCATTTAATTCTAATAAAGTTAGTATTTTGGCACTATATACTTGCTATCTAAATAATGATTGCACTGATATTAGATGCCTGAATCAGTTAAGCTTAGATAAAAACAGGGAGGAAATAAGTATGACAGGTAAAATACCCACTGGTCTATATTGAGTAGTTGTTATTGAATCGTTTTTCAATCAGATGTTACTCTGTGACCCCATTTGAGGTTTTCTTGGCAAAAATACTGTAATGGTTTGTCATTTACAGATGAGGAAACTGAGGCAGAGTATATGACTTGGCCAGAATCACACAGTAAGTATCTGAGGCCAGATTTGAGCTCTATTCTGAGTCTCATATATGACAAACCCTCATAAGAGTAATAACATGGCTAACTCCACATTATCACTGTCAATTCACAAGACTGGAGGAAAGGGTCAATGTAAATGATATTACAGCCAAAGATGCAGCAAGACAGCAATTAATTCAGCCTTCTCTTCCTTTGTAGATATATAATCAGTTAAGAAATAGGAATCAACCAAATTGGTTTGACTGAATATAAATAAATTGTGGTGTTTTTTTGGGAGTCTTTGTCTTTTGCTTTTATTCTGAGACATGATAACTGTCAAACGACCTTTCCACTCCTATTGTTTTTACATCACATTTAGGAACTTTCTGGTACTTTAGTGACTAATTTCCCCCAGCTTCCCTTTTGATGACTTTTAAAATGATAGATTAGTTTGTGGCTTCAAATCAAGATTGGAATTGAAAGCTTTAAACAGAACATTTTCTTGGAGCCATAAGCAGAACTGATACTTGAAAGTCATTGTCAAGGACAGGCTGTGTGGGATCTGGAACCCCTGTTTCTTTTCAGTTAGTCACATGAAAGACTTCCATTTTATTTAGGAAAGGGATAGGACCAGTGATTTCATAAATCCAGGAATCTCCTAAGTGAGAAAAGTCCCTTTACCAATGTGGATTAACATCCTCTCTACAATTTATATTCTTAGATAGATAGCTGCTTGGGGCATTGAGGGGTTAAATGACTTGCCCACAGTCACACAACCAATATATATTGAAAGCAAGACCTGAACCCAATTACTTTTGAAGCCAATCTCTATCTACTACAGAATACTACAGTATTTTGTCTGTAGGAGGCCCTGACTTAGTTTCTTGAATTTAATGGATTCTGCAGCTGAAGATTTTTTTTTTTTTTTTTTTTACATAGCAGTCCTGATTAAGTGATTTACCCAAGGTCACACAGCCAGTAAGTATTAAGCTTCAGGTCAAATTTGAATTCATATTCTTCTGACTCTAGGCCTGGAGCTCTATCCACTGCACCACCTAGCTGCCCCAATTTAATGGATTCAGGAAGCAGAACTGTATGAGAGTTTAAAAAGGATAATGGACATGGAGTTCAGGTCTTCAAAGGGAGCACAGAACCAAATGGAAAGAAAGATGACCGCAGAATCACGAAGTCTCAGGGGTCATTTATTGTGTATTGTATCCCCTAGTGAGTGACCAATGTAAATAATATTCCTGATAAAGAAGCAGCAGGTCTGCATCTAATTCAGCCCAGAGACTCACTCCCTTCATCAATGTTTAGTTGAAATAGGAGCCACCCAACTGGCTTGGGTGAATGTAAATGAGTCCTTTGTATGACATCTAGGATAAGTGGTCATCTAGGATCCACATAATGACTTCCAACAAGGAAAATCTTACCGCCTCCTAAGCTTGTTCCACTTTGGGACAGTTTTAATTGTTTGGACATTTTTCTTTCCTGCCTTACACAGAACAACCACTTACTTAATACATATTGAATTAAATACAATTGGGATTAAAAATTCCCTTCTCTGCAACTTCTACCATAGAAATGTCAGTTCGAATCCTCCTTGGATACTTACTGTGCAAATTGTTTTTCCTCATTAGGACTTAGTTTCTTTTTCTGTCAAAAGGGAGGATTGGATGAGATGACAATGTGAGACTTATTTGCCACACATCATTTTATTCCATCTTGTGGAATAGTGGAAAGAGAGTTATGGTCATGAGACCAAATTCTATTTTTGCCACTTAGTTGCTGTGTGACCTTGAATAAATCACAGACTTTGTCCTTTCGTGTCCTGATCTGTAAAATAAAGTCAGGAAGACTTCTATTCCTTATTTAAAATCCATCCTGACATTTACTAGCTGTATGACCCTGGGCAAGTCACTTAATCCTGTTTGTCTCCGTTTCCTTATCTGTCAAATGAGCTGGAGAAGGAAAGAAATGGCTAACCACTCTGCCAAGAAAACCCAAAATGGGGTCATGAAAAGTCAGACGTGACTGGAAAATTATTGTATTGAACTGAAAAATAAACTTTTAGACTAGATCCAAAGGTTCCTTCTAGCGTGAAATCCTGGAAACTCTGGAAATAAATTTCATGTATTTATTTAACACCATCCTTCGATGTGAATTGAGGTACTTTTGTTGTTGTTGAATCATTTTGATTGTGCATGTCTCTTCAAAGACCCCATTTTGAGGTACTTGAGTCACAGTGAAAACACTCCACAAATGACATTCTGAAAAATTCTGAGTTTAATTGGAGCATAAATCAGCCTAGAGCAATGTAATCTGGGGGAGCACAAGAGAATGTACCCTGACTTTGAGAAACTGTGTATGGGGAAGTGGGAGGGTGTGGATCAAGGTTTTACCTTTGTTAAGCTCATTTCTAAAAATACTTGAGCTCTCAAAGAGCTCACCTGGAGAATGGAGCTTACACACATGCTGAATTTGTAGCAAACTCATTTGCCATTTTTTCCTGACTTGTCTGGAATATTCAACCGCCTCTGGCTCCCAAGACCTTGTCTTGTGATGCTATAGCACGATCTGCCTTATTCCTGAACTATGTGGTGGAAACTACTCAGAATCCTGTCTGGATATCCACATTAACCTCAGGATGACCTCCCCAAATGTGCATCTTCATAGGCAGGAAAATGCAGGAACCCCAGTGAGGAGGAGGATTGTCAGTGGATTTGTGTCTAAAATACTGGGAGTTGAGACACCTTGTCTGGTAATGAAATATATCTGGGAATCTCAAGGCTGAGAGAGTTCTGGCAAACCAACTGGAGGACTGTCTGAGGTTTGACTCATACAATTGGAACATGGAGCTGGGATAAGACCATAGACATAATTCAACAGTCTGCCCTGTCTTTTCAATTATACTAGTAATAGTAATAATAACTACCAATTACTTAGTGCTTTAAGGTTTACAAAGCACTTTATATATCTCCTTTGGTCCTGTGAGGTGCTATTATCCTTACTTTGCAGCTGAGGAAACTGAGGCTGAGAATGACTTGTTCAGCATCACACAACTTAAAAGTTCTAGGGAAGGATTTTGAATTCAGCTCTTGTTGACTCTAAGTCCAATATTCTAACTACTGAGCCACCAAACTGCCTTCCCTTTTACAGAAGAGCAAATGGGGGTCCTTCAAGGCAGTATCTTGCCCAAGGTCACCTGCAATGAGATAGCAAGAAAGCAAGGACTAGAACCCAAGTTTCCTGACACCATTTCCATTTCTTTATAATATATTCCAGAGATTCCCTTAAAAAACTCTTTGGAAATGTCAGAGGAATTGAAGGCTGGCAAGGTTCTTTGAAAATAGCATCAGGTTCCAGGTTTGTAGGCTACATCTTGGTGGGGGAAGAGTCCCTTCTGACCAGAGAGACAATAACCAATTTTTTTTTTTTTTTTTTTTTTTTTTTGCAATTTTCATTGCATTGTGATTCAGTCATTTCATTTATAACCCATTTGGAGTTTTCTTGGCAAAGATATTGGAGAGATTTGCCATTTTCTCCTCCAGTTTCTTTTGCACTTGAAGAAACTAAAGCTAACAGGGGTAAGTGACTTCCCCGGAGTCACAAAGCTATTAATTATCTGAGGCTGGATGTGAGTTCGAGGATGAACTTTCCTGACTCCAGGCTCAGCATTCTATTCATTGTGCCCATAGCTGCCTTCAAATCAATGTAGAGAAGCCTAGGATCAAAATGTTCTCCATTTATTTTAATATTACAAAGAGGAAGAGGAACCCAGGGAAAAGGGAAAAATACAGACAAAAAGCCAGAAAACAAAAGTCAGGTACAAAAGGGGAAAGGTCATATGACAGAGAGACATCATAACTCACTCTGAACAAATGTTTATTGTTCCAGTAAATAATTCAAAACCAAATCCCTTGCCTTACTCCTCCTTGGGGCATTAGTGTTTGTCCTGCCTTACTCTCCCTTGGGAGGATGGGATTAGTGACTGTCCTGCCTTACTTACCCTTGGGAAATCGAGAAAGGAGACCATAAAACAGCCTGAGGGGATAAGTACCAGGGCCTGACTTAGCTGCAGGTGTCCTATACAACATTCAGAAAACCTTTTGGATAGTTTAATGAAATAGTTTTGGCTAAGAACAAAAGTCCTTGTATTCCTTATATTTACTTTGAATACCAAACATCAGATATTAAGCCTAGCTGTAGGACTTGAGATAAGAAGACCTGAGTTCTGTAACCCTGAGCAAATTATTTAACTTTTCTTTGTCTTAGTTTTCTCATCTGTAAAATGGGGATAATAATAATAGAACCTAACTCATAGGTTGGTTATGTGCTTCATATGAAATGACCTATGTAAAGCACTTTATAAATGCTAGCTATTATTGTTAAATTTTTTCAGTAGTAGCTAACTCTTTGTGATCCTCATTTGGGGTCTTTCTACTGGGCTCAGATACAGATACTGGAGTGATTTACCATTTCCTTCTCCAGTTCATTTTACAGATGAGGAAACTGAGGCAAATGGTTTTAAATGACACAACTTATAAGTATTTAAGCTCAGAAAGTCGAATCTTCCTGATTCCAAGTCATGAATTCTATCTACTGTGCCCCTAGCTGCTCATTTTGATAGAGTGGGTAGAGTGTTGGGCCAGGAAGAAAAATCTGTGATATGTCTTAAGTCTAAGCTGTCCCAGAGGCCCTAAGAGGCAGGAAGGGTAAATCAGAGAGGGCCCTGTCACCACTGCATTCTAGACCACCTGTTTTCTAGATCATGTGCTTCTCCTGTCTTTGTGTTCTAGATCACCTCTCCCATAGTTTTGAGTTCTAGATTACCTGTTGCCCAGTGTTATGGAACACTAGTTTCCTCTATCTTTGATGCCTACATCTCCTATTTTCCTTGTCTTCAAGCTCTAGATCACCTGCCCCATGTTTCTAGATCACCTATTTTAACTGTCTTTGTGTTCTAGATCACCTGTTACCTCTGTGTTCTAGACCATCTGCTTTCCCTATCTTTGCATTCTGGATCATTGGTTTTTCTGGACCACCTGTTTTCTATATTGCCTCCCCCCCCTCTTTGTATTCTAGATCACCTGTCACCCCATGTTCTAGTTCACCTGTTTTGTAGATCACCTGTTTTCTGGTCTAGTTACTGAGGATTTTATAGGAATCAAATCTGGAAGGTAGGTAAGGCCAGAGATGTGTTCCTGACACTAGCACAAGACAGCTTCACACAAGCACGGTTTTAGGACCATTGACTCCTATTCGAAGAGAGGTTGCTTTCCACAAAGTAAGTCACATCAGAAGGAATGGGAAACTCTCAAAAGTGAAATTCCAAGGATACAAAGAGATAATGGTGGTGGGGGTAGGAAGGAGGAGGCCAGTTTTCTTTCTTTTTTTTTTTTTTTTTTTTAGTTTTTAGAGCATATATTAATAATTTTTTTTATTCATTTTTCCAAATTATCCCCTCCTCCCTCCACTCCCTCCCTCCGATGGCAGGTCATCCCATACATTTTACATGTGTTACAATATAACCTAGATACAATATATGTGTGTAAATACCATTTTCTTGTTGCACATTAATTATTAGCTTCCGAAGGTATAAGTAACCTGGGTAGACAGTAGTGCTAATATTTTACGTTCAATTCCCAGTGTTCCTTCTCTGGGTATAGTTGTCTCTGTCCATCATTGATCAACTGGAAGTGAGTTGGATCTTCTTTATGTTGAAGATTTCCACTTCCATCAGAATACATGGAGGCCAGTTTTCTTAACAAAACAACATGAAGGGAACTCATCAGGCAATTTAGATTTCAGAAAGATATACCCAGAATGTGGAAGCAAAAAGGGCGGGGGGGGGGGGGGGGGAAGGAAAAGAGGCTGAACACAAAATCGTGGCATAATTAATTCTATAAGAATAGTGGTAGAAATGCTAATGCTTAGAATGAACTGAGGCAAGTGAGGAAACTAGATGACTACAAAAAAGTGAACCTTTTTAAAAAAAAGTTTATCAAGAAAAAAAGATCAAAGAAAGGCACAGGCTTTCTGGCTGTGTAGGAAAGGCGTAATGATAATGGACATCAGAGAGAAGACAGACCTGCTCAGGTCTTGTTTTTCTTTTATTGTTTCTGCCAACAAGGAAGATCTTTAGACAAGAAAAGAGGGAATGAAAATGGGGAGCAGGAAGCTGCGAGTAGGGAGATGGGAAGAATTTAAGACAGCACCTCTATGCCCTTAATAAGCTAAGCTCCAGTTACAAGGAAGAGATAAAGCTACATCCTAAGATAGAAAATAATGGATGAGATATTCTTAGCAATCTTGGAATGATTCTAGAGTAAGGGAAGGACACCAAAGGATTGGGAATAGACAAATATGATGTATTTTGAAAGGTGTGTGGGGGGGGAATGGAAGAAGATTTATATCAATTCCTGGCAAAATTCTAGATTTTATTATGAAGGGGATGGTTAGTGAGCCAAAGGTAACAAGTACTTATTAAGTTCTTACTATAGTAAGTCAGGGAGTACAATGAAATATTAACCTAGATTTAGTAAAGCTTTTAAAAATATATCTCAACCTATTCTTGTGTGCAAGACAGACACGTGATCTAAATAAGAGAAAGAGGGAAGATAATAAATAATATCATAATTAAATACAAGACAATATAATATAATGCAATAGCACAATTTAGTAGTGTCAGAACTTGTCGAGGAGCTCAACTCAGAGGTTTTCATTAATGGTTTTAATATTAGTTTAGATATATATGTCTCTAAGGGAGTGCCATAGGGATCTTTGCTTGTTTCACATTTTTCATAAAAATATAGATCACATGCTTACTAAATTTGTAGATGACACAAACTGGCAGAGAAGTCAATATATTAGGTGAAGGAGTTAGAATCCAAAAGACAAACTAGAATATTTGCTATGAAATTTAGGAAAAACAAATATTAAAAGTTTTAGAGTTAAGAACAAAAATTTAATTTCTTATAGATTAGATGGTAGAGATATACCTAGATCAGAGTTGCCCAAGACAGATCTGGGGTTTTTTTTGTTTTGTTTTGTTTTTTAGTGAACTAGTGGTTCAATATAAGCCAACAGTGTGATATAGCAGCCAAAATAGCTAAAAAGAATCTTAGTTTTTATTAAAAGAAGGATGGTTCCCAGGAGCAGGAAGGTGATAATCCCACTCTCATTCTCATCAATACATTTTCCCCGGCCAAGCCCACACCAGTAATCCTGATTACTGCGGGAACTACACTTTAGGAAGGATTGTAGTTGTTGTTTGTCTTTTGTTTCTTGAAGACTACCACGACATCAAGGAGGGGATGTCATTACGTTCGAATGTCTTGGACATGAATAAGGGAAGGCTATGCAAGATCGCCAGTCTCACTTTCTCCACTGGCCAGTATAGATCAGGACAACTGGAGATGGCCCTGGATGCAGTGGGAGACCTTGGTCTTTTTAAGCTAAGGTATATTTAACAGGTCTCGCTTTGACTGAAGCAATGTGCATTTAAGGATTAAGACTAAGTAAGAAAGAAATGAGGCAAAGATTGTTTCCGGAGGAAAGAGTGAGATTGGTGACCTTGCACGGCCCTCCATGACTCAAATCCACTTAGGAAGGAAATGGATAAACTGAAGACTGTCCAAAAGATGGCAACCAGAATGATAAATAGCAAGAAGGCAGGAAGGCAGGAAGGAAGTGCATTATTAAGCGCTTGCTACTCAGCAGGCACTGTGCTAAGAATAAGGTTCCTTGACGCATGGGAACACTTACACCAAACGTATGTTATTAGCTCACGCAGCTTTATGGTATCAAGAACAGTATATTTGACATCTCTTAAGAGCCAGAAGCCTTGGCCATCAGAATGGGACCTAACAAATATTATCTCTTTCGATTCTCACGAAAAACCCTGGTGGGAAGATATTATCGCCATTTTAGAGTTGAGGAAACTGAAGCAGACACAAGTTGTCACTTGTCCAAGTTCACACAGAGGTAAGAATCTGAAGATGGAATCTGAGCTGACTCCAGACTCAGGACTCTATCCACTGAGTCACCTAGTTAAAGATAATCCCAGGCAAAGGGTGGGTGACAAATGTGGTTGCCCTAAAGCAATGAGCTCCAGAGGAAAGAGTACCAGACTTAAACTCAACAAGTCCTCAGTTTGGAGCCTACATTTTGTACTTAAACTGTGTGACTACAGGCAAATCACTTAACCATTTATGTCTCAGTTTCCTTATGTGTAAATAATAATAATTCCCAACTCATAGGAAGGTTCAAATTGGACAAATGTATGTCAGATGTTTGGCAAACATCCATTTTGTTTTGTATAGTGAAAAGACTAGTGAAAAAGATAGTGAAAGGGGAATTGAGGATGCTTTTATATGAATAGCTATCATTTGTAAGAAATATTGTAATTGTTTTACGAGACCTTGGGAGACAGAAGCAGAACTAATCGATGGAAACTGATTGAGGTTTGATGGGCTTCAGTGAATTTTCCTCTCTAAGGGTCTTCTAACAAAGAGCTGGTGATTCCTTGTCTGGTATGTTGTAGAGGGGATTTTTGATGCTGGATTGAAGGGTTTCTCATGTTCCTTTCTAGATCTACAATCCTGAGCATCTCTCTGCCTTAGTTTTATGTCTGTCTAGGCAGGCAGGAACTGAAAGCCAGCTTTCCAGATGCCCTAAATCTATTGAAACCAGCAAAGCCTGAAATTCGGGTTCTAGCATTCTTCCAGCCCCACTTCTTCTTCTTCTTCTTTTTTTTTTTAATTAAAGTTTTTTATTTTCAAAACATGTGCATGGATAATTTTTCAACATTGACCCTTGAAAACCTTGGGTTCCAAATTTTCTTCCCCTTCCCCCGCCCCCTCCCCTAGATGGCAAGTAATCCAATATATGTTAAACATATTAAAATATGTTAAATCCAATATATATATATACATACTTATATAATTATCATGCTGTACAGGAAAAATCAGACCAGAAAGGGAAAAAATGAGAAAGAAAACAAAATGCAAGCAAACAACAAAAAAAAGATTGTTGTGATTCACATTCAGTTCCCACAATCCTTTCTCTGTTTGCAGATGGCTCTCTCCATCACAAGATCATTAAAATTGGCCTGATATCTCACTGTTGGAAAGAGCCACATCCATCAGAATTGATTTTCATATAATCTTGTTGTTGCCATGTACTATGATTCCAGCCCCACTTCTGAGAGCAACTAATTCCCCCCCCCCCTTTCAGGTTCAAGCCCACTTTTCCACATTACCTTGTCTGCTAGACATTCTTTGCCCATTTTAGTCCCTGCTTTCTATCATACTCATTTGTGTGCTTGGGTATGATAGACCCTTCCCCTTCCTTCCCAGGCACATAATCACCTCAAAAGTAGGGAATGTTTTCTTTTTCTTTGAGCATCCCCTGATTTTGCCCCAGCACTTTGCACGTAAGTGCTGAACAAATGTCTGTTGAATTGAATTAGGATCTTTGTGAGCATTTTTTTCCAATTACATATCTCTCTTTAGAATTAAGCTCCTACTCTGCTTACCTAGCTCAATTCCAGGCCTTTTGCTGAGTTAAAATGAAAATTCAGACGTTCAGATTACAGACTACACAGGCTGATCTCTGACTGCCTCATTTGCTGGCACAGTTCCTTTTTATGCCTTTCCACTCCTTACTGCTTCCTTACTACCTACTGGGATGGGGAGGAGTGGTTCACTATTTGTCTGCCTCACTCTGGTAGATCAATCCCATCCTAGTTGGACCCACCTGATCCAAGAGAACCTCAGTTCTGATGACTAGTCCTCTGGTTTCAAAGAGATGTCAAGCACCTTTCAATTGGTACTGTAGCTTTGTGTGAGCTAGCACAGACAACATACAAGGAACCCAGTTCTTTGTTCTCATCCTTTGAAGACCTATAAAGAAGAATGACTTTAATATACCATTACCTTCCCAGAAAATTTTAATTTGGGAGTATGGCTCCACAAAAGGTGGGGCAGACACCGAGCAAGCCTCACCTGCTAGTCTGCCTTATTATGCCTAACCCTATTCTTCTTCAGTACGTTTTTCTGTGATTTTCCATCTGTATTATAAATATTTTCCCAGACAGGTGTATGATTCCCATACAATAGAGTACATAGGCAAGAACCTAGTCCTTAGAAATTTGGATTAGGAGATGGCTTATGTCCTCTGGTATATTCCAGGGATTACTTATGGAAAATTTAAATACAGAAGACACTGTAAATAATACATTCAGAGTCCAATCTCAATATAACAAAGGAGTTTAAAGAGAGGCCCACAAACAGGGGGATGAGCCACTGGAAAAAAAAAGCCCACAAGGAATCTAGTGCTGGAATAAAGCCCACCCAGATCCTAACACTGGAGCAATGCCCACACAGCCTTATTTCAGGGACTGAGGAGGGGGTGGGGTGTTTGTGATTGAGTTACTGAACTAATTCTGAACTGCTGGAAGCCTCTACTAAGACATACTGGACTGATGATGAAGTCCCTCTGGAAGATCTTTCTTGTGTTAAGTTCTATTCAAAGAGAAAAAAGGCTTGTCAAATGATTCAATATGTAAGTATTTTTAGGTTGAGGAGAGTGAAATTGCTTTACCAGCTCCATATTTAGAGCATGGATAACACACACACACACACACACACACCCCTCATTTCTTTCTCTAATACACTCTAGTGACTCTGAGGAAATCATAGGTAATTTTTTAAGGCAAGGTTGAAAAGCAGGTATCAGTTTGCTTGAGTAGAAGGAGTTTCCTCATGGGGATTTCCCCTGGGAGGATGAACGTAATCCTATTTCCATGGACAGGATCACGGATCTAGAGGCCATCTAGTCGAATCTTTCCAACTGACAGATTAGGAAATTGAGGCCCAGAGAAATCTCATCTCAAAATTATACAGGTGGTAAGTGCCAGAAACAGAACAGCTTCCTTTGCTCTGAGACAATATATCTTTTTTATTTATTATCTCTTTTATTTTATTTATTACCCCTATTTTTATTTCTCAAACAAACCTTAATTTTTCTAAAACTAAAATTCTCTTCGTGGAAAGTCTAATAGATTACTGAACACATGAACAGAATACCTGGGTTTGACTGAGACCTGGGGAGGTTAAAGCTGGGCTCATCTGCATAAAACTCTCTCATTGGTAGAGAGGAGGCTGCCCTGATAGTTTCCCCTAGCTCCTCCCTTTCCAGGTGTTCAGAGATGCATTAGCATCCTCTCCATGTATAAATGATTCAGTGGTCCTCACACTTGTTAAATAGGGGACCAGTTCACTGTCCCTTAGACTGTTGGAGGCCAGACTATAGTAAAAACAAAAACTCACACTCTGTCTCCGCCCCTCAGCCCATTTGCCATGACCCGGCTGGCTGCATCTATAGTTTGAGAACCCCTGATAGAAGGAGAATCTCATGTAAATGATGCAGTTTTGAACTCTAGGTTACCCATACTAATTGTCTAATAGTAATCAAGGTATTAAACCTCCTTAGGCCTTAGATTCTTCAACTGTAAAATAGGACAATCACATATAAGTTATTCCATAGTGTTGTTATGAAGTTAAAATTGGATAATAAATGTGAACATGTTTTCGTAACCCCAAAGCAGAAGGAGGATCCCTGGACCTGTGATCTAATTGGGTAACCCAGTAGATAACAAAGCTGGGCCTGGAATCAGGAATACCTGAGTTCAAATCTGCCCTCAAACAATAACTATGTGACCCTGAAAAAATTATTTCATCTGTGCCTCAGTTTTTTCAACTGCAAAATAGGGTGGAGTGAGGAATAATCTACCTTCCAGGGTGGTTGTGAGAATCCAATAAAATTATATCTGTAAAGTGCCCAGGGCCTGGCACATAGTAGGTCTTTCATAAATTATGGTTTAGAGAACTCCTTATAGATATAGGTAGCTTCCATCAAAGGGAGTTGGCACCTGCTCGGTGATTTATCGTCTCAGAAGTTTGCCCTGGACACTGAAAGGCTAAATGTTTTGCCCAACGTGATGAAGCCAGGATGCATCAACCTGAGCCCAGCTCTTCCTGATTCAGAGATTGGCTGCGTTCCTAATAATAAACCTTGACTGAAGTGGATGCTATTAAGGTTCAGATTAAAAATGTTTACTTATTTTTTTTTTTTAATTTTTTTATTTTATAATTATAAATTTTTTTTGGAATTTTTTTTCACAGTATATATGCATGAGTAATTTTTTTTATAATATTATCCCTTGTATTCATTTTTCCAAATTATCCCCTCCCTCTCTCTACTCCCTCCCCTTGATGACAGGCAATCTCATACATAAAATGTTTATTTTCACGGCTCTTTCCCCTCCCTTCCTATTTTGGTACTTTATCTCTTGGATCCAAGATGTTAGATGAATACTAAGATTCTATAAACTTTCCTGCTGACATTTAAGTATATTTGAGCCCTCTCCACTCTCCCTCTGGCCCCAAATCCAGTTCTGTCTTCCTTTTACTATGGAGCTGACGTCAGCTTGACTAGGCTGCAGCCAACTGCAGTCCTATTACTAATGAGTTGGCAAGAGGAACAAAACACATAGCAGTTCTCCTGGAACTATTTTGTCATTTGCTGGAACAAATAAAAATGGCTCTCAGGACTTGGAAAAGAACAAATGTCACTTGAATTTACTTATTTGTTTTCCCATATCAGAATGTAGATTTTACCACACCCTATTGAATGCTGACCTTTTCTGGTTAGGAAACATATAAAAATGATTAAAAAAAAAAAAGTCAAAGGAAAAACTGTCTATTCTGCCTTTCCCATTTCCCATACTTTGTTCTTTTTACAGTCATGCTTAGCCCTTTGTTAAGGAATATTGGGCACTAGCCTCTTACAGCAACTGGGATCTTGCTTGGTTGGTTCGATAGGTGAATGAACCTGCAATCCAAGTTTATAATTCAAGTTTATCCTCCCAGTCCAGGCAGTTGGCTGGCCCAACTCTTGCAGAATGATAAGGGTGGACAGATAGACCTTTCATAAGGGATTGACTTTTAGGCTTTCTATCCCAGGATCTCAAGATTTGGGAGGTATACCCACTTTTTTTGAGGGAAAGTTCCCCTGTTCCTTCACACTGGGACTGGTCTTTGTGAACACAGGAAAGATATACATATACACATATCTATCTAAATAAATATATATTATTTATCAAACATGTTTCATTAATATAAATTATCTATATTTATATATTCATAGATATTTAAATTTTCTAGATAGAGATGTCACAGGTGTGCTCTAATCAATAGGCCTGAATATACTCATGTTCCAATCTAGACACCCAGTCTGATTGACAGCATGGGGTGGGGGAGAGGGGAAATTTGAAAAGATGGATACAGAAACAGGGGAAGAATAATGGCAGTCAGGCACCAGGCCAACAACTCACCTTCCCCCACCTTGCTGGGACTCTGATGAACTCAGAGATTTTTCAGTTTTTGACGACAGTATGGAAATGTCAAGACTATGGTTGACCAGGTAGAGAGAAAATAACCTTTCCCCATGGGAGTAGTTTTGCTTCTGTGGTTTTTTTTCCTATTCCATGCTTCCCAGAATCATCTTTATTTATTTTTATAATTTTTTTTATTAAAGCTTTTATTTTCAAAACATAGGCATGGATAATTTTTTAACATTAATCCTTGCAAAACCTTGTGTTCCAAATTTTTCCCTCCTCCCTTCCCCACCTTCTACCTAGGTGGCAAGTAATCCAAAATATGTTAAACATGTTAAAAATAAATATATGTTAAATCCAATATATGTATGCATATTTATACAATTATTGTGCTGCACAAGAAAAATCAGATCAAAAAGGAAACATGAAAAAGAAATCAAAATGCAAGCAAACAACAACAAAGAGTGAAAATGCTATGTCGTGACCCACCCACAGTTCCCACAGTCCTCTCTCTGGGTGTAGATGGCTCTCTTCATGACAAGATCATTGGAACTAGCCTGAATCACCCCATTGTTGGAAAGAGCCAGTCCATCAGAATTGATCTTCATATGACCTTGTTATTGCCATGTATAATGATCTCCTGCTTCTGTTCACTTTATCAGTTCATGTAAGTTTCTCCAGGCCTCTCTGAATTTATCCTGTTGATCATTTCTTACAGACCAATAATATTCCATAACATTCATATTCAGCCATTCTCCAGTTGATGGGCATCCACTCAGTTTCCAGTTTCTGGCCACTACAAAGAGGGCTGCCACAAACATTTTTGCACATACAGGTCCCTTTCCCTCCTTTAAGATCTCTTTGGGATATAAGGCCAGTAGAAACACCCCAGCACCATTTTTATAGGAAAACAGAAAAAGTTTGTAGTTGGAAAACTGAGAAATCCCAAACCTCAGAAGTTACTGAGTCTTATACATGGATAATGGCCAGGGGCAGCCTATTCGCCAGTTAGATTGCAGTCTCTGACAGAGAGACACAAATGTTTAGGCCAAGAAGTAGAACCTAAAGAAAAGATTAAGCCCAAAGATACTAATTAGCTGGAAGGACCTAACTTTGTTTCCTAAAGTATGTGGTACCTGGGGCAAAGGCTTGGGCTATTGATGATGAAATGCCTTAGCCAATATTCAGTGGAAAGACAAGAGATTCCATAAAAGAAAAAGAAACCTCCATAAAGGGAAAAATAAAAGTCAAGAAGGGTTTTGTTTTTTTTTTTTTCACTTGTGATAGCTGGAACTGGTCTTATGGCTCAGTGTGAGCTCCTTCTTTCCTATAAGCGCTATATATAAAAAGACTTTGGTCTTTCAACTGAAAAGAGATAGCCAAGAATCTCAGCCAAGTGGAAGGCACAGAGAAGTCCCACATCACCTGACCAGCAGGGCAATGTCTGGCAGCATCCACGAGGGCCATGGAATCTGACCTGGCAGGAGCAATGTAAATAACCACAACATCAGGGTTCCTAGTTGCTTCTGCACACAAATGTCCTACTCGTGAACCTTTCCTCCCTTGTACTCTGGCTTTCATATTCTCCCAATGTGTATGATTTTTTACATGTTCTTTCCATGTGTTCAATTCTTCCCACTTATGATATATTTGTTGAAGAATACCTGGGTTTGGGGTAAAAATGTCTTTTTCTGCCCTTTTCTTAAATGCTTTTGTACGAACTAATTGTGCTCTCTGGAAACACACCGGTAGCTTTGCTATGGTTTTGCTGGGTGTGGATGGACTCACAGAGTACTTTGAACACAGGGTAGATATCTCTGGGGGATGTATCCTGAGAACTGTGGGATGTTTACAAGTGTGCTACCTCCTGCTAGAGAACCCTGATGACTTTTCATTGGAGTATTAAAGGAACGCATGCACCTCTGATTTAAAGTAAATAAGATAATTGGGAGAAGTTAAAATTAGTTCTACAGCCCCAGATAAAGTGAGATCAATGCTCTGTATGTCTCTCCTCCCATCAAGGATGTAGCCTTTGAGAGAGATATCAGGTGCTAAAAGATTGTAGCACAATTTGGAGGATTTGCCAGTTGAAGAATAAAACCTCTTTTTTTATTCAGTTCTTTATTGGGAACCCCTAAGAGTTGAACCCAAGTTTTTTAATCTTCCCTGTTGCTAGGGATGGGCTGGATTGATTGAGGATGTACAGTTTGAGCAGTGCATCCTGGGGGCTTTGATAGTGTGACTAGGGATGGTTTGGATTGATTGAGAATTTAGTTTGAGCAGTGTATCCTGGGGGCTTTGATAATGTGTCTCATGCCTTTTCTTGCTATCTTGATCAAACATTTAGTAAAGTCATGACCTTGGTAAGGAAATTCAATGACAAATGGAGCACAAGAGGAATATCTAGCAATTGAGAGCTGGAGCTGAGTGGTTTGATTTGATTGAATAATCAGGAGACTTGGGTTTAAATCCTACCTCTGAAAAGTCACTTAGCCTCCATGGGCCTCAATTTCCCTGAGATGCCTTCTATCTCTAGATATATGATTTTACAACACAAGCACAAGGAAAAATATACACCCTTGACAGAGATCCAGGTGTGGCTCATGCAGAGGGCAGAATTAATAACTGAATGCCATCCAGCTGCCCAGAAAACAGTTTAGCTTGGGCAGATATATCACCCTCTGGTGGTGGCAGGTTGTTAAATTACATAAATGTCTATTTATTCGCTCAGAATTTATTTCTTCAGATTTATTCACTTTAAAGAATTGCACACTTTGCATTAGCTGTCTCAGAGCTTGAAGGAAAAAGCATTTAGACTTTATAGCATTCTAACTTTTAGTGCTCACACTCAATTTCCTCAAAAGAATCCATCTGGGACTTTCATCTTCCAGGATCCCGTCATTTTCACAAATCCTGGAACCTTAGTTATGATGCTCTTTTTCTGTGCTCCAAGGAAACTCTCTTAAGGAAAACATATGAAAATGAGATACCCAAGGATGATCATGATGGTGCTTAAGGTTTCAGAAACCACATACCTCAGAGCCAGAAATCAAACGAATGGATCTCTAAATGCTCCCAAAGCCCTGGAGACTTCTAAAAATAAGTACTATCTTGGCAAGAATCGTTTCTTTTGGCTGGAGGTGGGACTAAGGAGAGGCTTCCCTGTAGTTCGAGTCTGGGGAAACCTCTCAAAGCCAACTGGTCCCAATTAGAGGAGATTTTCCATCCAGATGCATAGAAAATCTAATCTCTTAGGAAATGATGAGACAGCACTGATCCTTCTTGAGCCAAACAGGAAGGAGACAGGGGGAAAATAGAAGCTGTAGTCTCTTAATGGAAAAGATTGAATTAAACCTGAGTTTTCGAGGGGGCTCCTGTCTGGCTCTAAGCAATTCATTGGATCTTTTCATCCCAGCAAGCTTCCCCATATGAGAGAATTCTGAATGGCCTTTCAGTGACACTTTACAGGATGGTAAAATGATAGAAAAGCCTTCTGAAAAAAAAAAATAAATAAGGCATAAGCAAGGAGAACAAACAGGGCATAACAATATATCATCCTTTGTCTCAGAACAGTTATTTATGAATCTATATGCAAACATTTTGCCCTTTTACTTGGAGCCAGACAGGCCTCTGAGTTTCATCAGTGACTGGAATGCCTGTACACCCCGTGCTTGGGAAAGTTCAAAGTAAATTTAACCAAAGCCACTTTGCTCTATAAGAGTTGGTAAGTCAGACATACTTTCCCTTCTCCTTTTCTTCTTTTCTTCTTAATCAGACTGAATTTAGCAACGACAGGAACAAACCCTCCCTTCTCTCTCTCTGAGGAAAACCTCCACTGCTGTCAATGGAGTTCTGTTTGTGGGCAGCAGAGAATATGGCCCATTGTCTAGGCAGATGCAAATGATGGTCCAAATTCAACAACAACAAAAATATCTGTCTTCCACACAGAGAAAAATCAACAAGAGCCTGTAAAGCCAGACATTTTCTTTATAACATAGAAGCAGATTAAAAAAAAAAAAGCCCCCAAACAAAAATCAACAAAAACCAATTTTCTTGTGATTAGTGACATGTGGATATGGTTATGGATACACTTATATTCATGCACATATTTGTCTTATATATACATGGTGTAAATACTGAATTTGGAGGTGCAACTTTACATACAATTGTTATTGTTTTGTTTTTTTTACAGATTCAAGTTTTAACAGGTAAAACATTGTGAAGCATTTGTGGTAAAGGTCCAAACTTCTGGGTTTGAAGGAGTATAGGAAAAAGTTTACAATCAACCAAAATTAGACAAAATGACTATATTTGTCAAGATGAATGATTCTTTCTCTTTTTGAATCTTTGAGGCTGTCCCAGTACTGAAGAGCACATTTTATGTTTTAAGATCACTTCTAAGGTCTTCACTGTCTGAGCCCATTGAAGGTTCTACCAATCCTGGGAGCCAAAGAAAAATGGAGAACCCCATTGTACTCATCTTGACCTTCCTTCCTTCATACATATTTACTTGTCAGTTGTTTAAAAGAAAAACAAAATTTGAAACTCCCCTCTCCAAACAGGGACAATCAATACTTCAATATCAAAAATCAAGGTCCTACTCTGAGATACTACCTCATACCTATCAGATTGGCTAAGATGACAAGAAAAAAATAATAATAAATATTGAAGGAGATGTGGGAAAACTAGGACACTAGTGGAGTTGTGAACTGATCCAACCATTCTGGAGAGCAGTTTGGAACTATGCCCAAAGGGCTAAAAATTATACATATCCTTTGACATAGTAGTGTCCCTACTGAATCTATATCCCAAGGAGATCATAAAAAAGAGGAAAGGACCCACATGTGCAAAAATGTTTGTAGCAGCTCTTTTTGTGGTGGCAAAGAAACTGGAAACTGAGTGGATGCCCATCAGTTGAGGATGGCTGAATAAGTTATAATATATGAAAGTAATGGAATATCATTGAACAATGATATTCAATAAGAAATGATGAATAGGTTTATTTTGGAAAAACCTGGATTTACATGAACTGATGCTGAGTGAAGTGAGCAGAAGCAGGAAAACAATGTACACAGTAACATTAAGATTACCTGATGATCAAATATGAGAGACTTCCAATAAACTTTGGATGGAAAATACCATCTGGATCCAGAAAGAGAACTATGAAGATTGGATGTGGATTGAAGCATACTGTTTTAAACTCTTTTTTCCCATTTTATTTTTCTTTCTCATGTTTTTTTCCTTTTTGTTCTGATTTTTTTCTTCCAACATGAATCATATAGAAATATATCAAAATTGAATGTACATGTCTAAACTAAATCGATAAAGCAACAACAAAACAAACAAATAAAAAGCAATCAAAGTCTTTGGAACTCTTCATTTCAGCCAGGAGTATATTGCGTAAGCCTTCTATACATGCATACCTGAGGTAGCATCTCTTGGGATCTCAGTATGGATGCTTATTTTGATGGAATGGAGAGAAGTATACTAATTTGAGATCAAGCATTTATTATCAATAAGCAACAAATAGCTTTTTTTGGTATAGATATGAAAACTTTTGTAATCTTTCAAAATTCCAATCTTGAGAAGGAAAGTAGACAAATAATAAGCTGCCACCAAATCATGTCTGTATTGGTCTTATTTGATCAAAGCCTTTTTATTATTTTTTTTTAATTGGAGCTTTTCTAAGGGTATGAGCATCTGGGGATCCATAGGCTCCAACAAATTAGGTTGTTTCATTAACAGAAAGTCAAAGTAGCGTCAGCTTTGCTTATGATTCACATAAGTTGTACTAAATAAAACTGATGTCATACCACTTATCACTGGTTGTTCTGCGTTGGCATGTGCTCTGTGGGACATGGTAGCAACCAAGCCACATCTCCTGCAACTGAGCCCACACCCGAATTTGCCCACACCTGTGGTGTTGAGACATCCCAGCCTCTGCATTCGCTCACCCTTGAAAAGTTCTATGGACTCCAGCTCCATGTCTCAGCAGCTGACTGCCCACACTTTCTCCTCTCATGACAGCTCCCACGTGCCACACTTGCCTGGACAATTTCTCTTCAGTTCTATGGAAAGGGACCTGATATCCACTCACTCACCACAACTATTTTCTCTTCTTCCTTCCATGATAGCACAAAAGCCAACTTCTAACCACCTTAAAGCCACATGCATCAGCTACTTCCTATGGAAATTTGATTCCCTGTTCCCCTTTCCAACCACCCCACAGTGGTAAGGGGATGATGTCTTTCCATGCAAGTGGCAATACCTGTATGTGCTTTTCCCTCTTAGACACAAATACATAGTAGCCAACTTTTGGGGAAATATGATTCAATGCCTTCAACTAGCTCAAGGTTGGACAAGGTGGATGGAGCTGTAGGGGGAAAAATGTGTGTGTGTGTGTGTGTGTGTGTGTGTGTGTGTGTGTGTGTGTGTGTAATGGAAGGAAAGGAGGAAGAGGGAGCCATCAGAAAGTGCTTAAAGAAAGCAACAAAAGTTTTTAATATTCTAGTGCTAGAATATAAAACTAGAGTTGGGGGGGCTTTGTGACAACAGTGTCTTCCTCTACTCTTCCATAATCACCTTTTAAAAGTCTGCTGATTATTTAGGACAATATCCCCTTCCCTTTTCTCTGTTCCAGATCATGCTTGATGTTTGTTTGGGTCATTTTCCATCTGTCTAAAATATTGGGGAGGGCTGGGCATGTTTATATTGTGGTTTGCCCTAATTGTTGTTGTTCTTCCTTTGTTCCTGAAGAGGACCAATGAAATCACAAGCATGATGGGCTGACTTACAAGTGAATTGGATCTGAATGACTGTGGAAAGCCATCAGCTTCCCTCTCTCCAGAATCATCAGTATCCAATGGCAAGATTACAAGTAATGGCTTAGGATGCAGTGGGGGACCTCACTAAATGCAGAACCAGAACCAGAATGGCACTTTCTGTTCTCTAATAACAGATTCTCTAGAACTACCCAAAAAGAAGGTCTTTCCTAGGTCTCAGCTTGTTTGAGGTCATGCCCATTCAATGACTGAAGGCTGGGTACGAATTGAGATGAAATATGATTCAACTTACCATCCCAAAGATCAATCTGCCCTAATAACTGCACTTATGACGGGCCAATGCACTAAGATTTTTAGGAGGCATGCATCTAGTGAATGTGCTGACCCTGTGATAATGGGGTCAGTCAATCTTATATATTCAATTGCTAAGTGACACTTGCTGGCCCCTTAGGAAAACGGAAGAAACTTCCTTTTAAGCTTATATATTTGAGTAATATGTTTGTTATTCACATTAAAGCAAGAGCAAAGAAGCCAATTATTATTTGTTCTGACTGGAATATGATCTTGCTGCTTGAAGCTGTAATCTTACATTGCTTCAGCTTGGCTCATGGATTAGACATCATAGACTTTTATGTATTAAGACCAATATCTTCTCCAGCTCCTCAGGGATAGCATTATCTCCTACCTCATTTCTTTTTCTGGGCTTACTTAACTCAGGTCCTGCCTTCCCTGGAGAGAAACAAAAAGGGAAAGACAGAAGAATCTATTGGATCCCTCAGAAATTCAGTGGGAGATAAGACCTAGGTCTTGTGAGCTTCAGTGCCTGTAACAGGAGCAGGAGTTGCCATTAGACATTGCCAGATATTGATACCCCATGATTTGAGTTGGGAAGATGAGGATGGAGAGAGGAGGAGAAATATGGGGTGGAATCACCCAAAATTGGCCAGAAATGAGAAAACGGAGACAGGTAAATAGAAGGCACTCCTCAGACCCACCTGAATCTGTTGTTAGAGAACAGAAGGTGCCATTCTGGTTCTGCAGGCATGTAAGAACTGTAACACTACCCTAACCTTGAGTAGGACTGGCACCATCTCCTGGAGAGAAGGAGAAATTTTGAGGGAGCATCTCTAAGAAAAGACAATGATGGAAAGAGCCTGACATTATGGAGGACAAGAATTTTGCGGTGGGCAGACCTTGGCGAAAGGAAGATCGAGAACAGTGGTATGGACAAGAAGTGCCATGCTGCTGATTAGAAGCACAGGGGGATGACTTGAGTGAGATGAATGGGAGCCACTAAGGTTAGAACAATCCTGACTTCATGCCCTGCTTTAGACCCACCCAAAGCAGTACTTTGAGTCACAAAGACTAGGAGGAAGGAGGAGAGGGTAGAGTTGAAGGTGGTCTTCTCACTCCCTATGATCTCATGTTTCAGTCCTTTCGATGTCCTTTATGGTGTGGGATTGAATAAAATAAAGTTTCTTCTAGATTTTATGTAATAGCATTTAGGTGGTGCAGTGGATACAGCAATGAGTTTCAGTTTGGCATCCAACATGTTGTAGTTGTGTGATCATGTACCTCCATTTGCCTTAGTTTCCTCATGTGTAAAATGATGTGGAGAAAATGGCAAAGCACCAGAATATCCTGGCCAAGAAAACCCAAAATGGTGTATGGAGAGTCAGACATGATTAAACCACAACAATGAAGGTTTGATGTTTTGTGAGCTGTAGTGCAATAACAGGAACAGGAGCTACCATTAGACACAGCCAGATGTTGACCTTCTTGGCTTTTACATGGATGCCCCTAACTCATTTAAACAAGTTATTGCCTCCAAAAATTGAAAAATGTCACCAGGAAGTGACACATTGCAGCAGAAGGCTCTGGACCAGGAAGACCTGGCTTTACATCTTCTCTTAATAATTATATTATCCTTGGCAACACTGGTCTCAGTTTCCTCATCTGTGAAAATGAAGAGATTGGACTTGATGACCATAACGGTCCCAGCTTCACATCTGTGACGCTTTTACCATGTCTTAGAACTGGTTTCTAAAATGAGGAAGCTTTAAAATTGTAGTCAGCAAATATTTGACCTCCTTCCTTAAGGAGATAACACAAGGAAGGGGAATACCAGTGTACAGTCACAGCTCATTTGCAAATCATTATTGAGCATGATGTAGAAGATTATGAGCAATATCATCTCACCACAGGCATGTAGGTGGTGCAATAGATAGAGGGACCTGGAAGACCTGATTTCAAATCTGACCTCAGACACTTAGAAGCTGTGATCCCGGGCAATTCGCCTGTTCGTCTCAATTTCCTCATCTGTAAAAGGAGCTGGAGAAGGAATTTTTCCACTCTAGTGTCTTTGCCAAGAAAACCCCAAATGGAGGCATGGAGAGAGACAGATACAACGTAACAACAACAGCAATCATCTCATAAAGCAGAAAAGCACCTGTGGGGAAAATGTACCTGCAGACAGCTTGGACACTTAGTCTTATCTAAACCTGATCATCCCCAAAATATTTGTAGATAAAACTGGCAGAAAAGAACAAAAAGGCACAGAAGGAAACAGGTGGACACATTCTGCTTTGTTCTCAACCTTGATAATGGTAGGGTATATTTACACCTTCTTATTTAAGGACTGATTAGACTGTGAACAGGTGGCTGTAGGACTGAGGAAAATGAATCTGGGGAGAAAGAGCCAAAGGAGGATGTGGAGAAATGCACCTGAACCTTGGTGCTGCAGGTGACCATCTCAAAGCCACACAGAGATGGATTTTCCAAATATCAAAAAGAGAGCCTGGTTATAAAAGAACAGAAACGATCACACTTGGCATTAATATTGTAAAACAGACATTTGAGAAGATGGGGGCATTTATTGTTTTATTTCCCTTCATTCTTAATTCTATAAAAATTTTGAGAGAATGGTTTTTTGTACACAGTGAGAGCATCCTTGATTAAAAAAAAACAGCAACAAGAAGGGAATAGGCAGGTTTCAGAGACAATTTTTTCTTTGCAGTCTACACTTTCAGTTGTACCACTGATAAAAATTCTTCTGTGTTTACTGTGTGTCAGTCATAAAAAAGCTACTTAACTAGAAAAGCAAACTATAGCCATAAGGACCCTCCTTAGTCCAAGTATCTTCCATACAAATATTAAAGCCATTTGAAATTCCTTTAATCAATCAAACAAGCATTTACTCAGAACTTATTGTGTACCAAACAGTATTAGATATTTGTACATCCATAAAATGAATGTTATTTAATATGTTGCTTATCACCATCAAATGGGAAAAAATAGTGAAAAAAACAAAACCCTAGGAGATGGTTTTCAAAAGACATTCACTGATATAATGATAATTAATAATAATAGGTAGCATTTATATAGTACTTTGAAGTTTGCAAAATGCTTTTCATTTGTTCCTCACAACAACCCTACAAGGTATTGGTTGTTATTTATTATTATTTGCTATTTTTAAAATTTTATTATCTGTATTTCACAGAGGAGGAAATGAAATTAAAGAAGTTAGATGATTTGCCAAGAGTCACACAAGCAAGGAAGTATCTGAGACAGTGTTTATTATCAGGTCTTCCTGAAGCTAAGTCTTGGGCTCTATTTGTCTTGAAGGATGTCTACCTCTAACCTTTTGTCCACTGCATCCAGGGCCATGTCCTGTCATCCTGCTCTATAACTGGCCACTGGACCCAGATGGCTCAGAAGGAGAGAGGGAGGCTGGTGACCTTGAACAGCCCTTTCTCACTTACATCCAATTCATTTGGATGTCATGGAATCACCCACCCTGTCCTTCAAGAACAAAAGATAAACAACAACAGCATCATTGTCACTCTCCAATTGCTTGTTAGGCACCTCAAATTGGAATCCCATGGATATCTTAAAATCAACATGTTCAAAATGGAACTTATTGGCTTTTCCTATAAACCATTACCTCTTCTTAATTTCCCTATTACTCTAGAGGCTACCACTACCTTCCTAGTTACCCAGATTTGCAATCTACTGTCCTTGAGCTTTCATTCTCTTACCTTACCCTATGCAATGAGCTGTTGAGTTCTATAATTTCTATCACATTGATCTTCCTAAAGCTCAGAACTAATCATCTCAATTTCCTTCCCCTTCAATAAATTCTAGTGACTTCCTATTGCCTTCAAGATCAAATATAAAATTCTCTATTTGGTTATTAAAACCCTTCAAAATACAGTCCCTTCCACCTTTTGAGGAAGAAATATTTTTATTATTTATTAATATGGTTTGAGGCTAATTTTATGAGGTTAGAAATTGTATTACCTAAAGCTGAGGCAAGGCAGGAGAAAATTGTAGGGAAAACTTAAAGTATATTTTTGGGTCTGCTCATCTAGGTCTTATTTTGGGTCCACCCAAAGTTTGTGTCTTTGTATTCCCTAATTTTTCTTCCTTCCTTCCTTCCTTCCTTCCTTCCTTCCTTCCTTCCTTCCTTCCTTCCTTCCTTCCTTCCTTCCTTCCTTCCTTCCTTCCTTCCTTCCTTCCTTCCTTCCTTCCTTCCTTCCTTCCTTCCTTCCTTCCTTTCTTCCTTCCTTCTTTTCCTCCCTTTCTTCCTTTCTCTTGATTTCTTTCTCTCACTTTCTGTCTTTATTTCTTCCTTTCTTTTTTTTTTTTTTTACAATAAGTGGTATTTATTATTTTTCATCCACATGATCTTTTTTTCTTATGCTTATTTTTCCTTTATTTTTATTTTTGCTGTATATATTCTTTGTTTTTTAATAGTTTTTTCTTTTTCTTTTATGGGGTATTTACAATACTATTCATTTATGCATGTGTGACTTTCTAAACTTTTTCTGTGTCATCTGTGGCTTCTGCAAAACTCCGAAAAAATTTCCATGTAATATCTTATGCTGACCCATGAGGTAGCAGAACCATGGTGAGGAAAGTCTTGATATGTATGTTATCTTCCCTATGAGACTGGGAACTCCTTGAGGGAAAGAACAGCTTTTTGCTTTTCTTCATATTCCTATCACCTAGCATAGTGCCAGGTGCAGAGTAGGTGCTGAATAAATGCTTGTTGAAAGTCATTCTCCAACTGACAAATACTAACAGGATATGAACAGATAATTTTCAGATGAAGAAATTAAAACCATTTCTAGTCATATGTAAAAATGCTCTAAATAAGTATTGATGAGAGAAACACAAACTAAGACAGCACTGAGGTACCACTACACACCTCTCAGATTGGCTAAGGTGACAGGAAAAGATAATGACAAATGTTGGAGGGGATGTGGGAAAACTGGGACACTGATGCATTGTTGGTGAAGTTGTGAACTGATCCAACTATTTTTGATATCAATTTGGAACTATACCTAAAGGACTATCAAACTGTACATATCCTTTGACCCAGCAGTCTTTCTACTGGGATTATATCCCAAAGAGATCTTAAAGGAGGAAAAAAGGACCCACATGTGCAAAAATGTTTATGGCAGCCCTTTTTGTAGTGGTAAGAAACTGGAAACTGAGTGGATGCCCCTCAATTGGAGAATGGCTGAATAAGAATAACTTATAGTATATGAAGGTAATGAATTATTATTGTTCTATTAAAAAATGATCAGCAGAATGATTTCAGAAAGGCCTGGAGAGACTTACATGAACTGATGTTAAATAAGTGAGTAGAACTAAAAAAAACATTGTACACAGCAACAGCAAGATGATGCGTTGATCAATTCTGATGGATGTGGCTCTTTTCAATAATAAGATGATTCAGACAAATTTCAATAGACTCGATGGAGAGAAAGTCATCAACAGACAGAGAGAGAACTATGAGGACTGAATGTGGATCACAACATAGCATTTTCACCATTTTTGTTTATTTTAGTTTGCTTTTTTTTCTTTCTCATTTGATTTTTCTTGATAAATGTGGAAATATATATATAGCAGAATTGCACATATTTAACTATATCGGATTAGTTGCTGTCTAGGGAAAAGAGAAAGGGGAAAGGGAGGGAGAAAAATTTGGAATACAATGTTTTGCAAGGGTGAATGATGAAAACTATTTTATCATGTATTTTGAAAATAAAAAAAACCTATTATTTTAAAAAATAAAACTGGAAAAAACCCTAAAATAAATAAAATAAATGCTTGTTCACTGTCTGACTATTGTAGATTCATGTTGATTGCACTGAGCCCTGGAACACAATAGGATATTCTCAATGATACTAATAGTTGCTTGAAATCCTTTCTGGGTTTTCATTCTTTCCAATACTTTAGAATATGCAAAGAAATCAATATTTTAGAATATCCAAAGAAATCAAAGGAAGAGGTAGGGATCCTCTATGTGAAACAATAAAGCAGTTCTTTTTATACTAACAAAGAACTGGAAACTAAGGGGATGGAGTATCCATCCTTTGGGGAATGGCTGAACTAATTATGGCATGTGAATATAATGGAATATTATTGTGCTGTAAGAATAGAAGAAAAAGGAGGATTTGGAAATACATGAGAAAACTTGTATGAATTGATGCAGAGTGAAATGAACAGAACTAAAGAAATAATTTATGCTGTAAGATCAATATTTAATAATAATTCTGATCACTGAGTTACTCTGATCAAGAAACTGATCATGATTCCATTGGACTAGTAGAGAAGAACACCAACATGATAAAGAGATGATAAAGTAACATGCAGAATGTTTTGGAAGCAGCCAACATAGGAAATTGTTTTGCTTGACTATGCTCATATGCTATGAAGATTCTTTCTTCCTTTCTTTTTCTTTGTTTCTTTGTTTCTTTGTTTCTTCTTTCTTTCTTTCTTTCTTTCTTTCTTTCTTTTCTTTCTTTTCTTTCTTTCTTTCTTTCTTTCTTTCTTTCTTTCTTTCTTTCTTTCTTTCTTTCTTTCTTTCTTTCTTTCTTTCTTTCTTTCTTTCTTTCTTTCTTTCTTTCTTTCTTTCTTTCTTTCTTTCTTTCTTTCTTTCTTTCTTTCTTTCTTTCTTTCTTTCTTTCTTTCTTTCTTTCTTTCTTTCTTTCTTTCTTTCTTTCTTTCTTTTGAATAGGGCAGGTATGGGAAGGAGAAAAAAATGCTTGACAATTAAAAAACAAAGAAATTGATTTTAAAAAGAAATAAAACAGAAGGGCAGCTAGGTGGTGCAGTGGATAGAGCACCAGCCTTGAATTCAGGAGGATCTGAGTTCAAATCTGGTCTCAGACACTTAACACTTTCTAGCTGTGTGATCCTGGGTAAGTCACTTAACCCCAGCCTCAGGGGGAAAAAAGAAAAAGAAACAAACAAACAAAATAAAGCAGCAAAAAACATCCAAAGTAAAAAAAAAAAAAACCAAAAACAAATGAACAAACTAATCATAATAATTATAACATTTTGACTCATAGAAAAACTCTTATCTTCTTTCTGTCTGTATGTGTCCTATCTGTGCATAAAATAGAAATGGAGCAGTTAATATATGAAAGGGAAAAAGATGGTAAATGTAATGCTTAGTTAAAAAGGGAATAGGCACTAGAGATGGAAGACCAAAGAAGGAGGATGAGCAACTTAATTATCAAACCCATGCTACTCAAAATACTGGAGTCTTCGGGTTTATCACACACTAGGTTACTATAGTCCTTGATGACCCCCACTTTGAAATACAGTTTAAGCCTGGTACAGCTAGGCCACTTTCCTTTGCAATTTTTTCATTAATTCCCTTGAAATTCTTGACCTTTTGTTCTTCCAAATGAATTTTGTTATTTTGTCTAGTTCTATAAAGTCATTTCTTAATAGTTTGATTGGTATGGCACTGAATAAATAGGTTAATTCAGGCAGAATTGTCATTTATATTATATTAACTTAGCCTACCCACAAGTACTTGATATTTTTCCTTTTTAAAATTTTTTTAATTAATTAAATTAATTTTTACAAAAATTTTATGCATGGGTAATTTTTCAGCATTGAAAATTGCAAAACCTTTTGTTCCAACTTATTCCCTCCTTCTCCCCACCCCTTCCCCCAGATGGCAGGTTGACCAATACATGTTAAATATGTTAAAGTATAAGTTAAATACAATATATGTATACATGTCCATACAGTTATTCTGCTGCACAAAAAGAATTGGGCTTTGAAATAGTGTACAATTAGCCTGTGAAAGAAATCAAAAATGTAGGCAGACAAAAACAGAGGGACTGGGAATTCCACGTAGTGGTTCATAGTCATCTCCCAAAATTCTTTTGCTGGGTGTAGCTGGCTCCAATTCATTACTGCTCTATTGGAACTGATTTGGTTCATCTCATTGTTGGAGAGGGCCGCATCCATCAGAATTGATCATCAGATAGTATTGTTATTGAAGTATATAATGATCTCCTGGTCCTGCTCATTTCATTCAGCATCAGTTCATGTAAGTGTCTCCAGGCCTTTCTGAAATCATCCTGTTGGTCATTTCTTATGGAAACAATAATATTCCATAACATTCATATACCACAATTTATTCAGCCATTCTCCAATTGATGGGCATCTGCTCAGTTTCCAGTTTCTGGCCACCACAAAGAAGGATATTTTCCCAAAAATTTAGATCTAACTTTATTTGTGTGAAAAGTATTTTGTAACTATGTTCATATAGTTTCTGGCTTTGTAGAGTTATATTATAAAGCAGAGGTCATCAAAACCATTTGGTACTGGCTAAGAAATAGAATAGTAGAATAGATTAGGTTCACAAAACATAATAGTCAACAACTATAGTCATCTAGTGGTTGATAAATCCAAAGACTCCAGCTTCTGGGATAAGAATTTACCATATGACAAAAATTTCTGGGAAGAGTGGACAATGGTATGATAGAGTTAGAGCTGTTAGTTTATAGGGATTAGGTTGATTTTGTTGGAAGGAGAAGGTTTACACTAAGTATTCCTGGTTTAGCTTCTCAGCCAATTTCTCCTGGGAACACTAGAACTTAGCTCATTTTGCCCCCATTTAAGATTTCCCCTGGAAACATCAGTATTTGGTTCATGTTTAGGTCTATATAACAAAAAGAGCTCTTAGCTCCCATGCACACACTCCAGCTAACAAAACACCAACTATAGGACAGGTTTTATTTACTTAGGTTTTACATCCCTCAACCCTCACAAAAAGCCTTGCTGCTGAGCCCATAAACAAACAACTCCATTTCTCTCTCTCCCGAGCTACCCTGTCCCAAGGATTTATATTATCCTCTAGACTACTTCTGGGCAGCTAGATGGTGCAGTGGATAGAATGCTAGGCTTGGAAGCAGGAAGAGCTGAGTTCAAATCTAGCTTCAGATATCTATTGAGTGTCTGATTTTAGGCAGATTACTTAACTCCTATTTGCCTCAGCTCTCCATCTGTAAAATGGGAACACACTGAAGAAGAAAATGGCAAACTCTTCACCAAGAAAATCCCCTGAAGAAGTCCACAGGAGCACAAAGACTAGGCCCCAACTAGACAAGGAGGAGGCCCTTCCTCAAGAGAGAAGACTGAAAAGGGTCACATAGAGTTGGACACAACTGAAAAATGACTGACCAACAATAAATGCTTATTTTAATTAATTTTGTTTTTTTAATAGTTTTTCACCCAATTCCATGTAAAGATAGCTTTCAACATTCATTTTTTTATAAGATTTTGAGTTCCAAATTTTTTTTCTCCCTCCCTCTTTTACATCTCCGCAGTAAGAAACCTGATATAGGTTATAAATGTGAAATTATTTTAAAGATATTTCCATATTAGTTACACTGAGAGAGGGAGAAAAAAAATTTGGAACTCAAAATCTTACCCTTTTAAAATTACAACTTTGACATTTATCACCTGGATAAGTCATTTACTTTTCTGGACCTCATTTGTAAAATGAAGGTGGCTGGACTATAGTTCTCTTCCAGCTCTTTGAACCCTTGCCTGTGCTCTGAGCTTGAATCTGAGCTAGGATCTAGTATTAACTCTGGGTCACTGGGCATGGCTTTGGAGGTCCACGTCCAGTCCAAGTCTATAAACCTATGATCCTTGGCATTAAGTACTCAGGGCGAGTCTATATCTTATCATAAAATTATAACATTATCAAGGGAGCTCCCACCATTGGAAGGGAGATATGAGTCAGAATCAAGTTTTTAGTGGGGAAACTAGGCTTAGTCACTGAGCTAACGGCGGACCAGGATAATGCCCCGGGTGTAGTTGCTCTATTAATGATCCTCAAAGAATCTCCTTGTGTTCATTTTGCAAACCAGAATCAGTTCTGTCCCTTCTGTCTGGACAGCTGTCCGGAGGAGGGTTAAGAGTGTTTCTATTTTTTGATGGAATGATTGGGAGGGTCTCAGGCCTGCAAAGAGCTTCCGACCTTCCCAGCCTCAGCCTGGCCCTCCCCAAATAGCTGAAAGGCTCCTTTTACGCTGACCTTACTAAATCTGATGACTTCCATTCAGCTAAAAGTTGGTGGTGAACAAGGGAGGTGACAGAAAAGCTTTTCAAAGGGATAAAATCAAACAAAAGGAGAAAGCACAAGACAATTTCACACCAGTCTCTGGGTCGAGTAAAGGATTTATTTAGATCAGACCCTTGTATAAACAATAACGGGAAGGAAGTTTCAGAAAGTATTAGTCTTGGTACTTATATTTTTAGCTAGACTAGGGGTGGGGAACCTATGGCCCTCAGCTGACCCTGGGCTGAATTTAATTTGGACAGGCGAGTTTTCTACAATTAAATGTTTGTTGTCCTTCCCAGTCCTGCTGCCCTTCATAAACTGGCTCCTGCCCACGCTCTGGGCTTGTTTCACATGGTTCTTCTTCATGAATTTCTGCAGTCCAGGTAAACAGGCTTATTTGCTGCCCCTGGGCCTTCCCACAAGCCATCTCCCACGCCTATAATACTTCTCATCATCACCTCTTCTTAAACTTTTAAAATTTAATTTATGGAATAAAACAAGTATTTCATAACAAAAAAAAAAAAAGATGATTGCACGTGAAATTGTAAATCCACTATGTACAACTTGCTCTTCCTTTTAAACACACAACAGTTATGTAAATTTCCTTTTTTCCCATTTTTTCTTTCTTCCTCCTCCTCCCATCCCTCACCCCAGAGATGCTACCATTAGACTCCAAAATGTGTATATATACATATACATACACATATGTAAATTTATTCTTTACATACTTCTATTTATGGGTTCTTTCTTTGGACACTGATAGTATCTTTCTCCACAGTTCTTTTATAGTTAATTTTGGTATTTATAATAGTCAAAGTGACTTATTCACCCAAAGTCTTTTTTCAAACAATATTGCTGTTACTGTATACATTATTTTCTTGTTTTGTTCATTTTTAAATTTTATTTTATGCAAGTCTGTTCATGTTTTTCAAAGATCATTGAGGTCATCGTTTCTTATAATACACTAGTGTAGTGTTCCATTGCAAGCACATACCACACCTGTTTGGTCATTCTCCAGTTGACGGGCATCCTTACATTACTTTTGCTTCTTAGATCCCTAGTTACATTCTCAGTTCAGCTTAGATCATGAGTCATTCCCATCTCTCACACAAGAAGCTTTCCTGGACCTTTACCCCATTTTCCTTTTGCTTTAAATTTTTATTATATTTTTATAATATTTATTTATAATATTTTTATTGATCTATTTTGTTTCTTCAGATCAGCAACATATGGTGCAAAGAGACTTGGTCTCAGAATCAGGAAGACAGTTTAATTCCTGCCTGTGTCATAGACAGGCCTGTGACCTTTGGTAAATCCTTCTATGATCAATACGGTTCACATATTGTGTGGACGTAGTAGTTTACAGGTTGTAGGGAAATGTTTTAGCCTTATTATGGGGTATTGTTGGTATCCAAATCTGGCACAAAGTAAACACTTAATAAATGACAAAATAAATAAATACGTTGACTGTTAACCTCTCATTGCCAGGCAATCCCCTAGGACTATAATACTAAGTCAGATTGAAATAGACTTTAAGGTGCTGATCTACATTGGGAGAGGGAGTTTCCTTTTTGGGGAATTCACTTTACTTTAAAATTCACTTTAAATGTAACCCTATAGATCCAGGTCCTAACCATATTTTTTGTTTTTATATAATCTTTATTTACATATATCTGGCTCAGTAGCTAGAGCACTGGACCTCATCTGAGTTCAAATTCTAAAGTCAAGAAGATGCAAGTTTGATTCTGGCCTCGGCCACTTTCCAGCTGTGTGACCCTGAAAAAGTCATAGCAGCTCTGTTTGCCTCAGTTTCCCCACCTGTAATTTAGGGATAGCAGCACCTAACCTCCCAGGACTGTTGTTAAAATCAAATGGGATAATAACTGCAAAACACTACTATATAAATGTTAGCTACTATATAATAATAACTATTATTATTACTATTATGGGCAGCTAGGTAGCACCATGGATAGAGTACTGGTTCTGGACTCAGGGAGAGTCATCTTCCTGAGTTCAAAACTGACCTCAGAGAGTTACTGTGTGACTCTGGGCAAGTCACTTAACCCTGTTTACTTCATTTGTAAAATGAGCCAGGGAAAGAAATGGCAAACCATCCCAGTATCTTTGCCAAGGAAACCCCAGTCGGAGCTATGAAAAAAAGGCCAGGTTAAAAAACACTGCCTAAAAGATAGGGAGAGCCTTTGTGGGCTCAGAAGCGGTCCAGAAGTGACTAAGTGGGGCAAGTTTTCTTTCAGCAGGTGACATGGGGACAGTAGATAACCAGGTGGGAGGGCTTTTACCTGAGCCTCCGAAGAGAGGACGGGGAAGCTCTAAATATTTCATTTGAAAGAGCCTTTGCCGCCCAGCCCCACCTGAAACCATTACTGTATCCTGGTTAGCTGGGCCCCTCCCTACTGGGTGAAGAGAGGAGTTTGCTTTTAATTACTTAATTGAGTTTTATTTCAGTGAGTAGAATTTCAGATCTAGAATCAGGAAGGCCTGAGTTCAATTTTGATCTCACTCAATGGCTGTGCGACCCTAAGTCACTTTACTTCTGTTTGTCTCAGTCTCCTCATCTGTAAAATGGGAATAACAGTATCATCTTCCTCTCAGGGTTATTGGGAAGAACAGATAAAATAGTATTTGTAAAATGCTGGCACATAGTAATGCTATATAAATGTTAGCTATCATCATCATCGTCGCAAGTCCAACTAGGATAAGAAATACTAGAAATTCTAGATTGTGGTCACCATCGGTCATTGGAGCTCCACCATAAAAAAACAAACAAACAAAAAAAAAAACAGGCAAAGAGCTTCTTTCCTAACAGCCTACTCCATTCTGACACTTTGTTTAGTGTCATTTATAGGTTAACTTTGGATTTCTCAGTTATTTTTAGGAAGTTGTGGTCCACTTCCCAAGTAGGTTGTCAGAAAAACAAATTTAAATTTAACCAAATTAACCCTTTTCCTGGGGAAGGCAGCTATTCTTAGAAGCTATTTCTTTTTTGGCCTATTCAATGAAATAAGAGAATTGCAGCATCCCCAATTTAGTTTTCTAACCACTATTGTCTGCCAGGTAGCCTAGCTCAGACCAGAAGCTATTGGGTGGAACCTAACAGACACTATCATAAAGGAAAAATAAATACTTGTCTCAATCCACAAGCAAATTAAAGTTTTTTTTTTTAAAACATACTCTCTTTTTAAAAACAAGCGATGTAAATCTTGAGTCCATAAATACAAATAACTAAACTAAAGTTGAAAGATAGAAAGGGAGGGAAAAAGAAAGAAGAGCTGAAAAAAGAGCATGGTTTAGAATAGTATCTAGAATAGTCTAGTATCTTGTGGCCATACTTTCTTCCCCTAGGTGTCCACACCTATGTCCTAGTATGTACTCTTCTCACGACTTCAGTTTATGTGAACTTATGCAAAATATATTTATATAATAGCCATGTTGTAAAAAAGAGAGGCAAGAAAATTTTTTTAAAAAGAAAGTCTTTAATTTGCACTCAGAGTGTATCAGTTCATCCACCTCAGGAATTATAAAACATTTTTCTTTTTCTTTCCTTCAAAACATTTTTTTTTACTAAAAATCTTTTAAATTTATTTTTAATTCATAGAATAAAACATTTCCATAACATAGTATTACTTAAAAGAGATAGCACATGAAATTGCAAGTCTATTATGCACAACTTATTCCTTTAACATATAAAGTTATCATGTAAATTTTTCTTCCCTTTACCCAGCCCCGCCGTAAAGATGGCTACTATTATTCACATGTATATATATACACATATTTATTGTGTGTAAAATTATTTTATACACACTACTATTTATCAGTTCTTTTTCTGAATAGTATTTTTCATCACGGGTCCTTTAGAAGTCTTGGATCACTGTGTTGATCTGAGGAGCCAAGTCTTTCACATCATCATTACAGTACAGCTGTAACTTGTGCACAATGTTCTCTTGGTTCTGTCGTGATAGTTTAAGTGGTTGTCCCAGATACAGCTACTAGTAGGACAAGACATCATGACTTGTCTCACTCCGTAGCTCTTTCCACAAGGTTCCAGGAACTTTGGCTCTTTTCAGCAAATTCTCAGTTTGAGTCAGCATCCTGGGAAGCAGCTGTTTTGGAGATGCAGACTGGCAATTTCTGTTGGTACTGCTACTATTACTGAAGACCCAGAAGATAAAAACCTTTTGTCACCAAAGTCCTTGGCCCTATCAGATTGTTCAACATCAGAAAATATGATCTTCTCAGTGGAAATTACATGAGCACCATTGTTTTGCTTTGCTTTTGCATCCTAAAAATCATGGGTTTTTCCATCAGACATTAGGATGTGAGCTCCTTGAGAGCAGGAACCATATCTTACTTTGCTATTTATATTTCAAGGGTTTTGCAATAGGAATTAATAAATTAATAATAAATTGTTTTGTATTGGTCTACCTGCCATCTGGAGGAGGGGGAAGGGGGAAGGAGGGGAAAAATTGGAACAAAAGGTTTTGCAACTGTCAATGCTGAAAAATTATCCATGCATATATCTTGTAAATAGCTATAAATAAAAAAAAAAAATCAAATTTGTTACCCAAAACTATCACTTCCAAAATATCGAATTCTGAGATTGTCCTTTCTGAACATAATCTCCTTTCATTTCCCTCCCCTCACTTTTCATAAAACCATGAAAAAGGATTTTCCAAACTTCTCTGTAGTCAAGCCTCCAAATCAGCAATAACCTAGTTTCTCAGCAATGGACTTCTCCCTCCTACTGTACTAGAAAAAGTGGAGCTTGTCATTAACTTCACTTTCTTTACTCTCTACCTCAAAACCCCTTTTCAGTATGGTCCATACACTTTTGTTGCTCCATTCATTGAGATGAAGGAGTCCTTCTCCTTGTTAAAGCCAGCCTCTGCTTATATTCTGGAATCCTTTCTCTTTTTTTTTTTTTTAGCAGCTTGATCCATTGATCATCATGTCTCCCTATTAATTGACTCCTTCCCACAGTCTATAAACACTCCTGCTCTTTCCATCCTTAAAAAAGCTTCACTGACTCTACCACTTCTTCCAACTATTATCTTATTTCTCTCTTCCCTTTCATGACTAAACTCCTATAAAAAGTTGTTTATTCTACACTCTCTGCTTTTACTTCTTTACCACTCACTCATAGAAATCTTGACTTGTCATTCTATTGAAACTCTACTGAAACTATTTTTTAAAAACACTACTAAAGAATCGAATGAGCTTTTCTGGGTTCCCATTCTTCTGAATGCCTCTAGAAACTTTGACATTGTGAACACTCATTTTTTTTCTTTTTATTTCCATGTCATTTTTATCTCCTGGATCTGTTCCCATCTGTTTCTTCTCAGTATCCTTTAATAATTAGACATTTGCTGAAACATGTTTCTCCCACTCTTTAAAGCTCCTTTTTGGGCCATTTTCTCTTTGTTTATAGTCTTCTATGCATTCATTTCTACACAAAAAATTCTCAAATCTATATATGCAATCTTTAATCTGCCCTCAACATAGCCCCATCTGTCTGATGGTCATCAACCATTTCCACCTGGATTTAATAACTCAAACATAACATGTCCACAATATTCTTCTCAACAATGAGATGATTCAGACCATTTCCAAAGATCTCATGAAGAGAGCCATCTACACCCAGAGAGGTCTGTGGGAATTGAGTGTGGATGACAACATAGCATTTTCACTTCTTTTGTTGTTGTTTGCTTGAATTTTATTTTCTTTCCTTTTTGATCTGATTCTTCTTGTGCAGTAAGATAATTGTATAAATACATATGCCTATATTTACATATATTTTTACCATGTTTAATGTATATTGGATTACTTGTCATCTGGGGGGGCAGAAGGGGGAAAATTGGAACTTTGTAAGGGTCAATAGTGAAAAATTATTCTTGAATGTTTTGAAAATAAAAAGCTTCAATTAAAAAAATAACATGTCCACAATTAACCATTTTTCTTCTTCCCTCCTTCCCTTTCCTGATCCTTTTTCCAAGCTCAGATCAGATATTATCTTTTACTCATGTTATCCTCATGTAACATGTGTATTCAGAACTCTTCTTTCCTCTGAACCATACTATTTTGTATGGTATACTTTATATTCTAGTTATTTGTGTCTTATCCTCTCTAGTACTTTGTATTCTTGTTAAATGTCTTATCTATTTTGCTAAATCATTAGAATTCTTTAAGACATTGTCCACATTTCTTTGTATCCTCTAGTTAACACCGTTCATTGCTTATGTAATGACTCAAAAGTGTTAAATGGACTTTTAAGAAAAAAATCCTATTTATATTTGTAGTTCAAACAAAATCCTTATAATGTACTATCATATTTTAGGAAATATTTTAAATGTCACCTTAGTCAGTAAGGGTCTAAGCCAAATGGTTCCCAGGATTCTGACATTTGAACATGTAAGAATTAAAGAGATGAGTCTTTCCTACATTTTTTAACAGGGTAAATACTTTATTTAAAAAAAAATCACATATGAAGTTTGATTTTCAAAATAGTTTAAAAGGCACCTTCCTGTTTTATTAGACAACTAATTGGTGCAGTGAAGAGAGCTTGTGCCAAAACAAACACAGGAACTATATAAACATGAAATATTTTTTAAACAAATAATTAGATCCAAACAACTGAAGTAATATTGTCCGTGAGTAGGTAGAATCAATATAATGAAAATATGAAAATTTTACTTAACTGATCTATTTATGTAATGTCATCGCAAATTATTTTTTAAAAATCATCTTAAAATAACAACAAATAATAACAAAATTCATTTGGAAGAACAAAAAGTCAGGAACTTCAAAGAAAAACCAGGTGGGAAAAATGTAAAGGAAGCAAATTTAGCAGCATCAGACTTTATATTATAAAGTGAGAGCCAGTGGCTACGTGAATAGGGATGCCTGAACAGGGGCTCTCGCCTGGGAGAGAGCTACTGAATTGCTGGACTGGCTCTCCTTCCATTGGCAGATACCATGCATACGCAAAGCCCACAAGCTGCTTCTCTGAATGGTGATTGGGGATTGCCTGCTGTTCACGTGCAGATCATGCTTGCAAAAATGTATATCAACAAAGCTGCACAGCATAATAAACTGGAGCTCTTTTCACACTCTGAGTCTCCCTCCTCATTCATCTGGCCTCTGAGATCAAAGGGTTCATATGCTTTGAGCTCTTAAAAGATGGCCGCAACATTACATATGTTATATATAACATTACATATTATATATGATATATATGATAGGGTATACATACATACACACATATTTCCATGCTTAATTTTAGTCTTCTTTGGGGGGAAGGGAAGTGAGGAAGGAGAAAAACCCCAAATAAAAAATGAACAGCAGAGAACAAAAGAGAACCTACAAGGAAGCAAAGTTAGATAGCTTTGAAAACAATGTGTATTATTTATCATATAGGTTTTCTTGAATGGAAATGTATTGTTTTATATAGAATTCTCTTTTATGTTTTGCTGTTTACATGGCAATGTGGTTTTAAAAAAAATTCTTGTTTTGTATTGAAACAAATACAAATAAATTTTAAAATTCACAAAAAACAAGAAGAGAGATCTGGGGCTAGAACTAGGAAAATATGAGTTCAGAATCTCCCAGGGAGGTTGTGAGGATCAAATGAAACAATCATTGTCAAGAACTTAGTAGAGTGCTTGGCTCTTGTTGAATTATTTTAGTTGGGTCTGATTCTGTGACCCCATTTGATGTTTTCTTGGCAAAGAAATTAGAGTGGTTTGCCATTTTCTTTAGTTCATTTAATACATGCTTATTCCTTTTTCTTTATCATTCAAAAACAACTGGGAAAAATGGAAGTTAATACAAGTGGATGAATGTTATATTCTTTAGGGATCTGAAGAAAGTAAAGTATTCTGGGGATCTAGACTTCTCTGCAAGATTCATGTACCCGTACCTTTCTCCCACCTATTCAAGAGATTTAGGCAGAGTCATGTAAAGGCCTAAAATCATTCAATAAGGTTCACTAAGTAAAAAGTGAGTTTTACTATTAGACTCATTCAATGTCTCACATCATCAATGATAGGACCCCAGTCTGAGGTTAAGACATTCTCTAGAGTCAGTGAGTACCAAACCCACTTGGGATCTTTAGTTGGATGGAAATAGACTATTCCTTAGATAAGGATGATGAACACCACTGCCTTTCCATTTCTGACAAAAGGAATTCAATAAGTGAGCTAACAAATATGTAACTTATTAAATCCAACCAAACACACAGAAAAATACACAAGGGTAGCTGTTCTTTAGAATTTTGATTTAATTTTTTTATATAAAAAGACAATAAATTACATTTGAAAATTCTGGATTGTAATGTTCTCACGATGGTAGTTCACAATGTATGATTACATGTTATTATATTATCTGCAATCAGCAAATAACTATGAAGGAGGTGGCCACTGGAGCACAAAGATATTGGGAGGTAGGGTTGTATTTGTATATTTTTGTGTAAGGATTAGTTCTGCTCTAGCACAAAATTAGTGTTAATAATAGATTGTATATGTATCACCCATACTTGGAAATACATTTCAACATCAGAATTAAGATAAAGTTGATTAAAAAAAAAAAAAAAAGAACAATGACAAGATCATGAAAAGTTTGGTTTTGAAGAATATAAATGGGAACAGTGTTTTAAAAAATAATCCAGCTTCTATATTATCTGCTTTTAAAAATAAGCTCAGAGTAATAAGCTGATAGGGCTTTTAAATGGATTCCTAAATAAATACGTTTTTCCAGAATTTTCCAGAATTAAAGTTATCTGGGACTTAAAAAAAATGCAATACCCATTCTATGGCTACTTATTATTTTGTCATAATATAAAATTAAATTTTTTGCCTGAGAATTGTATTAGTAAGTAAAAACAGGTGGTACTGAAATATGAAGAATAAAAGAAACAATATGCAGATGTCATCAAAAAACATGTTTGTTTCTGAGTATTAAATAAAATCAGTTCCATTTAAATTTTATGTATGTGTTCCAATTCGGGGGTGGGGAGGGACCCAATTATTTACTTTTTGGATCATTCTAAAACAAAGACTGAAATTTTCATATTCTATGTCAAGTTATTATAGTTTTTATGCATTCAGAAATTAAGCTCTGCTTTCACTTCCCTCCACTCTAAGTGTCCTCCATGAAGCCTTCCCTGAGCATCTGTGGAAATGGCTGGCTTCCTTCTTGGAATTTCTTCAGCACTGTGCCCCAAAGTCACTTATCAACTCTTATATTCTATTAGAGATATTTTTGTATGTTTTATCTTGTCTCTTAGATATGAGCTCCCTGAAAGCAGTACATCTTCTACATCTCTGGATCTCCTGAGTATCTAGTACAGCACCTTCCTCTCAATAAATACTTATTAATCAATACATAATGGATAATTTGGTTTTCTAGTCTTGGTCTAGATAGAAACAATAGAAAGATTTGTCAAAACCTTAGTTGCCATTACATTTTTCAAAACTGCATTTGTAAAATAAACTTGATGCAAGTAAACTGTAAAATTCCCTTTACTGTGAGTATGCAACTTTATTCTTTACTCCTAAGTAATTTCTAAATCAGAGCTGCTTCTTTCAGTCATCAAACTCAAACCTAGTCCATCTCTGTAAAGTATTTACAACTTTTCCCAAAGACCTTCTAAAAAAAAAAGGGTGACAAATGTGACTTCACTAAACATCTCAATGCCATCCTAAAAACTGTAGGCTGCTGGACTGCAATTACTTAGTTTTCTTCTGCTAGATGAGAAATTAAAAATCCTAAAGTAGATAATAAATCATTTAAGGATGCAGCTAAAAATGGAAATCTAAGCAGAGGAAGGAAAGATTATATATTAATCAGAATGAGGTAGCATGCCAAAATGTTTACTGTGCAAAAAGAAAAAAGTATCACTCCATGTGGATAAAATACTAGGGCAAAGGAACAAGATTTAAAAAATAGAAAAAAACAAAAACAAAAAAATCTTCAGGAGTATGACTGATAAGCAATCATTCAAATCCTGGCCCATTACGGAGTTCTAAAGTTCTAAGACTCCAAGTTCTTCTTGTGAAGACACCAAGTGGTCTCTGATGCCCTTTATAGCAATCTCTATTTTCAATATTCTATTATACAAAAGTCCCTTAAATTGTTCTCCCACATGCTGCGGAATACTCAGAGACATTTCTAAAAGCAACCAAATCTTATCCACTAAAGATTTTTATGGACAAGAATTAACAACTGACATATGGGGACAATTAGGGATAGTTCTGTTAGAAAGAATAATATAAGGATTAACAAAACTATTTCTGCCTGGGAAAGCAAATCCTTTCTTTTACCTGGTTTTTGACAATTTTGTAAGAGATAACCAGGGTTGAGTAGAGAAAGTAAGAAGACAAACCTAGTTTTCTTTCTGTCTCTACCCTCTATACACACACACACACACACACACACACGTGTCCCTGTCAATGGGTCCCTTTCTTCCTTGTTTTTAATATCCTAAAAGACACTCAAAATCCTATCAATCACAATTAACATTTATAACTCAGTTTACACCAAGCTGTTATACAAGCTCAAAAAACCATGAAATAGCAGCAAAAATCTGGGACTTTCACATAAAGAACTGAGCTACCAGGTTAGCAAGGCCTAATATGATGATGAAGCTGTGGAATAACAGTCTGGGCCACGTCAGGCGCTCTTCGCTATACAGGGATATTATGTAGATGAGAGATGGATATATGAACACGAATGCCAGGCCACATGTTGCTCCTGAATATCTGCAAAATACAAAGCTCACTGTGGTTATGTTCTTCTTGAGTTTTTCTACTTTACAAATAAAACATAATAAGATTTCAATCTCCCTCAATCTGAAAAGGCAAGGAAATCACGTCTGTTGAGAAAAGGCACTAGGGTTTAAAACTTTTAAAATTCCCCATCAAAGTTAATATAAAACATTATTTCCTGTTCATCTTTATCTGTTCAGGAACATCCGCTTGATAAAGAGTTTTTATTTTTTTCCAAAATATCCAGCTGTCACAAACTGTAGCCACATCCCAAGATACATCTGGAGATAGACTTCCCAGCTTTGATCTTCTACAAATTAATTATGCATTCTAGGTTTTTAAGGGTCTGCTGGCATCTGTTTAAAAATGAGGATGGGCATGAAGTGCCTCAGTAGTGTCAATGTAACTATTATAGATCGAAACAAAAAAGGAGCTCACAATTGCCCTCTTCCTCCCCAACAATTGTTGAATAAAAATTCAAAGGGTTCTACAAATCCTTTCCAAGCTAAAAGCAACAGGGCTTTATTTGTAAGGACTACCACTTCACACACCCCACCCTGTTTCCTAAAGACTCTCATTTTTCCCCTGCTAAAGAGAATTAGAGAAATAATTTCCTTGGGCAAGAGCTTCAGGACTCTGCCTTCAGAGATTTGATTGGGAAAGAAGACATACACAAAAAGAGACAGACAGATACAGAGAGGTAAGGAGAGAGAATGAGGGAGGGGGAAAGAGAAAGAGAAAGGGAGAGAGTGATCTTTATTTAAATCTAGTTATCTCTCTCTAAAGAAATATCTTTAGCCCAACATCCTGTGAATCATCCTAAAGATGCACAAATCTAATCCTTCTTTCATTTATTCAATCTACCATAAATTTTTTTTCTGGGGAAAAAGATAATAAGGAAGAAGTTTTCCATTTTTTTGTTCATCTATCTCTGCTATAGAAAAGAATCAAGTCTTTTATTTCTTTAATATAGCTTCCAATAATGTAGCATGTACATTAATTCAACATGTAGCATATATTTGCTTGAATGTTTTCTGACAAACCATGGATTATGAAACCATACACATAAGACTAATTTTAGCCTTTTATGCCAGAACCCCTCTTTTCTTAATAAGAAGATAATAACTTTTTTAAAAGTCTATGTAGTAATGATGGCATAATGTAGTGAATAGACTTTTTGAGTCACTCCCCACCATACTTCTGATTCAATACCTAGATGGATTTCTCAGTGTAAATGTATTCTCTTTGTTCTGGGAAACTGTAATAAAAGGATATAAAATTTTCTCCAATTTTATCTTGAGTTCTGAGCTAGAGAACAAGGCTCTGGCCCAACATTTCAGTGATAAATTTCTCTCTCTTTTCTTCAAGGATGTTTTCAACTCAATTGACTCTCCCTACTGCAATACTAGTAAGTACAGTCAGACTGGCAAATGCCTCTAGTTAATTTCATAAAGACAAAGGACAATTTTAAAACAAAGAAAAATAAACATATTTTCCCCAGATCCCAGAACCAAAAACCCTTCAGAATAATAAGAGGGATGGGGGGAGAAGAGATACAGAATTATTACCTGGAGGAGGAGGGGGTCACAGTGTTTGGAGAATTTTGACTTCCAGGGGAAGCAATTTTCAATTCTCTTTCCACTGTGAAAACATTCCTAGGGCTAACATGCCTATTTTCCATGAGTTACTTTACAATATAGATAGAGTAGACACAAAATAAGCCTGTGCCAAAAGGAACCAATCAGGAGTCAAAAAAAGGGCCAAAGGTCTTGCTCATTCCCAGAAGGCCTTTGCTGCTGTTTGCTGGGCACCTCATAGTGGCTTAAACCAAATTTGTGGTCAATTTTTGCTACAAAACATCCTATTCCTGCGTCCCACCTGTTCCTGGAAAAAACTGTCCACTCCCTATACTAACCTTTCCCTGAATCTCCCCTGGCTTTCAAGCATAAATTGTCTCTGCATCTCCCAGGGTGAGGGCTCCATTACCAGGCTATCCTGCTAAACAGGCCTAATAGCTTTTTCTTTTAACAAATTATTTTCTTCCAACTCAACCAGAACACCTCTCCATTTGGGGGGGTGGGTTTTTGCAGTTAACACTATACACACATATACACAGACAAAGAAAAAGAGATATATTTAAGATTTGTTTCTCTAAAAGACAATCTCTACTTTTGGTTTAAAAAAAAAAAAAAGAATAAAAAAAATAGAAAATAAAAGCAATTGAGGATAGCTAGGAAGGACGATGACTAGTGCAATGGCCCTGAAGTCAGGATACATGAGTTCAAATCCAGCCTCAGATACTACTAGCTATGTGAGGCTGGGCAAGTCACTTAACTTTAACCAACTTCTCCTTGTACCTCCCCGCCTCCCCTTTAAAAAAAAAAAAGAAAAGAAAGGAAGAAAACAGGAGCAATTAGGTAAGAGAAAAGTAATGGGATCTAAGGCAGAAAGAGACTAGGACCTCCCAAGAAGATATCGTGCCTATTGGAATTACTACTGTCAAACAAACCCCAAATCGGAGTGGATCGGATTGACTTTTGCAAAAAGCTGGCACTTAGATGATTGGGTCTACATCCCAAAGAGATCTTAAAGGAAAGAAAGGGACCCACATGTGCAAAAATGTTTGTGGCAGCCCTTTTTGTAGTGCCAAGAAACTGGAAACTGAGTGGATGCCCATCAATTGGAGAATGGTTGGGTAAATTATGGTATATGAATGCTATGGAATATTATTGTTCTGTAAGAAATGACCAGCAGGATGATTTTAGAAAGGCCTGGAGAGACTTACATAAACTGATGCTGAGTGAAATGAGCAAAGCCAGGAGATCATTGTACATGGCAACAACAAAAATATATGATGATCAACTATGACAGACTTAGCTCTTCTCAACAATGTAGTGATGACCCAAGATAATTCAATAGGCTTGAGATGGAAAATGCCATCCATATCCAGAGAGAACTATGGAGATTGAATATGGATTGAAGTATAGTATTTTCACCTTTTAGGGGGTTTGTTTGTTGTTTTCCCCTTGTGTTTTTTTCCCCTTTTGGTCTGATTTTTTTTTTGCACAACATGACAAATATGTTTAAAATGATTGTGCATGTATAACCTATATTCAGATTGCTTGCTGTCTTGGGAAGGGAGGAGGAAAAAAGTATGGAACACAAAGTCTTATAAAAAAGAAAGTTGAAAACTATCTTTACATGTATTTGGAAAAATAAAACAGTATTGAGAAAAAAAGCTGATACTTAGATATAATTAATTTCAGCATATTTGAAGAAACTATCATGACACAAGTAAATTAAGACATCAGAAAGGCTGTTTCTTATAAATAAATGTTAACTAAGTAAAGGATATGTGGTCATTACCTTATGATTCCTCCTATGTTTGGGTAGAAACAGGCCATGGTCACTCCAGCTCCCACGATAATGAGATTAAGAACCAGCACATGGAAAATACTTGAAGTCAAAAGATAGTCATGGAAGAAAGAAATAAAACAAAATGAGAAAAACAAAAACCAAATCAGCATTGAACTATTTTGAAAGATAACAGTCTTCTTTCATCACTTCCCTAAAATGACAATGGCATACTCATACAACTTCATCTTTTAGAATAAATCAGTCATTTAAATCAGAAGGGCATATAGTGACTGTGGCTCTACTAGATTTCAAACCCTATTAAAAGGTCAAGTGTAATCTGACAAATCATATGCATGCAACATGTGATTATTAATACATAATGCAGAAATTCTACCAAGAAAAATTACTCTCAATAAGTGAATTTCCAGATAAAAGCAAATCCTTTTAATGTAAAGTATGATCATAGGCTGATAAAACCTAGTGAGTTACACCAGAGAAAATGAAAAGCATCAGGAAAGGATAATTTAAAACATGCTACAATAAACAGGTAGTCTGTTACATGATCCAATAGACTTTAAAAATGTCTAATCTTCGAACCCATCTTTCTTGTCTGCTCAGGGACCTAATTTTTCTTGGGATGAGGAACACTCACTGACTAAGGCAGTGGCTGAACAAATTTCAAAGTTCAGCCAAAAAATTCCCCCCAAAACCATGCTGGACAAAGACACAACAAATGTACTCAAAGAAGGCTACTTTTTCTTTTTCTTTTTTTTCTGAGGCAACTGGGGTTAAGTGACTTGCCCAGAGTCACACAGCTTTTTTGTCTTGTTTTTAAAGGACATGCAAATTGTCTCTGTAGGGTTGACCAAGTCCTGGCTCTTATGAGTGGAGGCAGGCTGGCAAGATGGAAAAGGGACCCAAAGAAGAGCCCCCAAAGCTCATACTGGTACAGGCCAGTTTTTAGTCAGAGAGCTCTGTATTTAAGGAGCCACCCTTTGGCCCATACAGAGAGGGAAAAGCACAAAGAAAAAAGAAGAACAAACCAAGCATTTAAAAAATATTTTTGCCCATCATTGATTTTAGCTGACTATAAATAATTCAAAGGTTGTAAGACATAACTGGAACTTTGGATTTAATGAAATCTACCTCCTATATGTGGAAAGCTGAGGCTGTTGCTGTCTTAATTCTCCTGAGGAAAGAGAATTATTTGCTTTCAACTTTATATTTGGCAAATCTATGATTAAATTATTTAAAGTAAGAACTATTTATTTAATAGATAATAAAAACAGCTAGCATTTATAGTGTCTACTCTATACTAGGCACTGTGCTAAGCACTTTACAAATTTGACTATCATAACTGAGACTTAGAAACAAAATTTTTACTTAATCTGATCAAAACCCATTTTTCTCCTCAAATATATAAAAACCAAGACTATTTTGCAAATATGAACATTTAATAAAACAAAGAGTTTCAAGGCTGGTACACATTTTAATTCTTCTTTCACAATCTGCCCTAATACACCTTGTTCAAATATATAAATAATTAGTAACAAAAGAAATTAAAATATAATCTCACAAAATCTGTATTTTAAGTATAAGGTGCATAAACACGTGCATGCGCGCGCGCACACACACACGCACGCACACGCACGCACATGCACACACACACACACACACACACACACACACACACACACACACACACACTCCTGTCCTATTTTGAGGGCAAAACAATATTTTCATCATGGAGTGACTTGCAGAGAGGGTTGTGTAGTTTGGGACTTGAAGGTTGGTCTCTCCAATGTGCCTCTTAAACAAGGGTGAGAGTCCTATGACTTTTCAGGCTTCCAAGCAATTCTTCAAGATTGTAAGTCATAGATAAGAATTTTCTAAGTTGTTTCTAATACCTGTGAAATTCTCCCTCCCCCAACCAACTAATAAGGTAATCCAAATTAATATCAGAAGTCATTTAACTTAGCTTCCTCTCTCTGGACTGAGGTGTTCTTATTCTAGATAACTGGGGTATGATCTTGGGCAAATTACCTAAAATCTCTCTTGATTTCATTTTTCTCACCCATTAAATGAAGGTGTCAAGCTAGATGACTTTGAAGGTCCTTTCTGGCTTGAAATCTATGATCCTTGATTGTTTTCCCTATTTAAAAATATCCAGATAAGAATTTTAAAACCTGTACTGAGAAACCAATAAAGAACTGAAGGGGATTGTTACAGTTTAAAATGCTCTATTTTGAAATAGCAAATTTAATTTCATTCTTTACATACTCTGACACTCCAGAAATTCTATTGCCATTGAAAAAAAGTCTTACCTAGGATATACATTACCGAAGATATATCCCAATAACTGGACTCGAGCCAAGTAGCCCAGAAGTGGGTAGACAGTCATCATTTGGAACAGCAGAAACATCCTTCCAATGAATGACAAGATGTCACTGCTCGGAAAATTGTCTAAGAAATTCTAATCCAAGAATATTAGTAAGAAAACATCAAAACAATTCTTGACAAATAAATTCTGTACACCATATTATAAAAAGGTAAAACATGTTTCTCAGTCTAGGTATTCAAAGTAGTAAAGGCATGTCAGTTAGGCTTTTATCTATTTGCAACGACTATTTTAGTCCAATCTTTTCATTCATAACAATTCTGTGAAGAAAAGCAAGGATCCCCTCATGTGAATCTATGGAAGCTTCTGTCTCAGCACTATCACCAAACGGAAAGGTATAATTTCCCTACTTCCTGTTTCCATTCTTGCTTCCCCAAAATGGCTTGATATATGGAAAGTCTGTCACACAGAATTGTTCTTTATTCCTTTCTCTGCCATACACATGTCAGCTGAAAGAATGGAACCAATTTGTTCATCAGAAATGAAAAATTTCCAGTAAGTTTTCTCTGAGAAAGATTCTGTAGTCAAGGACAGAAGAAAACTTACCAAAGCTGCTATCAGAGCAGTAACACAGTAATTTAACATCCTCCCTACCCCCCACTGAATCCATGATTTCATGGGCATAGGAAAACATCAAGAAGAAAATACCCTCTTGCCAACTCAGACCTGGGACTACTGTCAATTTACAGCTTGAGAGGTCACAAAGTCAGGCTGAATCAGATGTAGGACTAAAGTTCTTACATTTGACTGTTAACTATATTTCTTCTATAAAGCAAATAACAAAGTTATCAGCTGTTGATCACCTGGAGGTGAGCTCCATCACCAATAAAACTACTTTCTCTGATGACCCAATAGCCAAATCTTCCCTGTCTCCAAATTCCTCAAGTCCCATGATTTTTTGTATCACTTATTGTCCCTTTAAATTCGGTTAAATCTTTATTAAGTACTTCCTGAGAGTAAGACACAGTGCTAGAGATTTGGGGCCCAAAGAGGCTCCTAAGCCCACTGGGAAGCAGGGATAAAACTATGTTCAGCCAAGGATAATATCAAGATAAATTGTGATGGGAGAAAAGAGGAGATCCTGAGGAACTGCTATATGAAAATCTAAGAGGAAAAGAATGTTTCAAGAAGGGAGAATTCTTTCATTAATATTCTCTTCCCTTGCCTTTGATGAAGCTTCTCTCTCCTAGTTCTCTTCTTGTCTAACAGATTCTTTTCGTGATTTATCTTCTTTCTCCTGTTCTCTAAGTATGGAAGTCCTTCAAGAATCTGTCCTATGCCTGCTCTGCTTTCTCTTTTCTCTTGGCAATCAGAGGATCACAGATTTAAAGCTGCAAAAGGAGTTGATGAGATAACCAAATGAGATACTATGGAGTAGAGGGTAGGGAGGGTCAGCAAACTGTAAAGGGCCATAAAGTAAGTATTTTAGACTTTGTGAACCATGAGGCAAAACAGAATTTTTCAGGTACTCAGAAAACAAATTTCTATCAGTCTTTACTGTCAAAATTCAAAACAACAACAACAACAATATGAGACTTTCTATACAGGTATACTAATGAGAAAGAAGGAATTCTTTTTGGGGATAACATTTTGTTTCATTAGGATTCAAAGTTTGAGTTATTTTTCATTAAAATTGCATACAATCATCTGTCAGTGCTGATTATATTTGAAAATATCTTTCACAAGCAGATGTATAAGAATCTAAAGCAAAGAGGTTAAGTGACTTGGTCAAGATGACATAGTTATAGTTTCAGGCCAAATTTGATTTCTTCTTGACTCCAGATCTCTAGTTCCAGCTCTGTCCACTGTGCCAAGGAAATTCTTCTAACAGAAGATCCCTTTTTGAAATTTAATAGGCTATCATTTGTAAAATTCAATTTGCTCCCAAACAATCTCTAATTCATTTATATGTGTGAGACAAGCAAAATAATTCTTAGAACATTTTGTACCATAACTGTCATCTTTATAACATTTTAAAGTTTATGAAATGCTGTAAGTGTAAGTATTGGAATTTCTACTTTATAGATGAAAAAACTAAAAGTGAGAGGTAAAATTATTTGCTCGTGGCCATATATCTACTGTCAGAGCTTGAATTTTAACCCAGGTTTCCTGACTTAAAATCTATATCTCATTCTATTATACTATGCTTCCTCTCAAGAGAATTATGAAGCATATTAAAAACTCCTTTGTGGTTCAACTGAAAATATTATAAAATAAATATTTCTTTGGTCTAACATCCTTTCCAGATTTAGCTGAAGGAAGGAGACTTTACCAGTACTTAGACAAACTTCTCAGGAAATAGTGTCTTCAGCTAAAATTATTGTCTACTAAAATCCCCTTATGCTGATCCCTCCTACTTTTTTTTTTTTTTTCTTTTTAAACTTAAGTATATAAAAAATCAAGGAGGAAAGCCAAGGATTTAGAAACTAGGTTGAAGGGAGTAATCATTTTTAGATAAGAATACTACAATTCTAGTTAAGATCTTTGACCTTTTCTCTTGACGGGAAAAAGGAACTGATTTGAGGGAGATCTTTTGTGACCAGGTCTGGGGGAAAGGAAAATCAGCAAGACAGCTCTTGAAGGAAGGAAATGGTCTTAAAGGAATTGCATGATTTTAGGGAAATGATTTTCCAAGATTAAGTTACTATTGTTTAGGACTGATGAATGATATATTAACTTATACTTAACCCTGAGTTTGAGGTAGTGAAATTTTCCTTGTTCAAGATTTCTTTGATTACACATTTATTAAGCACTTCCTATGTGCCAGGCTGTGGCAGGTAGTGGATATAATGCTTGGCCCAGAGTCAGGAAGATTCCTCTTCCTAAGTTCAAATGCAACCTCAGACATTTACTAGCTATGGGACCCTGGGCAAGTCCCTTAATCCAGTTTGCATCAGTTTCTTTATCATAAATAGAGCTGGAGAAGGAATTGGTAAACCATTCCAGCATCTTTGCCAAGAAAACCCCAACTGGCATCATGAGAAGTCAGACATTACTGAAAATCAGATATTACTGAAAACAATTGGGAAGATAATGATGTACATTTGACATAAATAAAATAACTGGATACAGGAGAAAATTTGGGAGGAAAATTGGTTTTGTATATACTGAGTTTGAAATGGCTTTAGGACATTCAGTTAGATATGTCCAATAGATAGTTGTTGATATAAGAATATATATTAGGATCTCGATTAAGGTTGGATAATTATCTTTAGAGAGGTATCTGAAAAGGAATAGTATAGAATAGGGGTCAATATACTTTTTCCTATAAAGAATGAGAGAAATTATCATGGACTTTGTAGTCTTATGCAGATAATTTATATAACAAGAAAAAAACATTTTCACCAATTTTTCTTGTCAATATTAAAAACAATAATGCAAAATTTTCTGTAATACTGTTCTACTAATGAAAAGAAAGTAATTCTTCTTTTGGGAGGGAGGAATAACATTTTGTTTCATTTGGGATCCAAAGTTAGTGTTCTCTTAGCATTAAAATTGATTACATATGGTCATCTGTTAATGTGGATCATATTTCACATATGAAAGTGACTTTTTCAATTAAGTACTAATTGTGAAATTATAAGCATATGATTTTTTTAATGATTCAGTTTGTATTCAGATACAATAAGTTTCTTCTCTAGGTATGGATTTTAGATTGTTCAAATGAGTTATTCAGAGTAGTCATAGATTATTGAACTGCTGAGAACAGCAAAATCATTTATAGCTGGTCATCCCAGAAAATTGCTATTATTTTGTATATAGTACATATTACTTTGAGTAAGTTTATGGAGGACTTTGCAGGTTTTTTTCCCCAAGAGCATTCTGTTCATCACTTCCCACAGAACAACAATATTCCATGATAGTCATACACCACAATTTATTCAGCTATTCTCCAACTGATGGGCAACCTCATAATTCTTTGCCCTGAGAAAAGAGTTGCTCCAAATATTTTTATACATATAGGTTCTTTTCCTCCCCCCTCCCCATCTTTTAAAAATCTCTTTTGGTATTCCTGCCTAATAGTGATATTGTTAGGTCAAAGGAAATTCATGAAACTATAGCCCTTTGGACACAGATCATATCTTTTGATCATTTATTAATTGGGCATGACTCTTTTTTTTTTTTTTTAAATAAATTTGACTCAGTTTCTTCTAAGCATATGATTAAAAAAAAAAAAAGTTTCTGTTGATGTCTTTTGTTTTAAATCATCATAGTTTCCCTCCATATCTCTTCTCCTCTTACAGAGCTATCCCTCATAACAAAAAGTATTTTTTTTACTTCTTTAAAAATTATTATTATAGCTTTTATTTTCAAGATATATACATGGGTAATTTTTCAGCATTGACAATTGCAAAACCTTTTGTTCCAATTTTTTCCTTTCCTTCCCCTCACCCCCTCCCCCAGATGGTAGGTTAACCAATACATGTTAAATATGTTAAAGTATAAGTTAAATACAATATATGTATACATGTCCATACAGTTATTCTGCTGCACAAAAAGAATCGGATTTTGAAATAGTATACAATTAACCTATGAAGGAAATAAAAAATGCAGGCGGACAAAAATAGAGGGAACAAAAAGTATTTTTAAAAGAAATGAAATAGAAGTAGAGGAAAAAAAATCAGCACGACCAACTCATACATTGAAAAAGTTAATAAACATGGGCAATGTACAACACTTGTGGGTTTCCCATCTCCATGAATTAGGGATGATTTGGAGGTGTTCTTTCTCATATCTTTTCTAAGACAGAGCATATAATTTTAATTGAACTAAAAGCATAATAGTCTTAAACCAGTCTACTTTACTCTGAATACATTTCTTAGGTTGTCATAATCAAACACAATTTAATTAATTCACCATTAGTAAGTGACTTTTCATGCTTGACTAACAAGTGAGACACTCAGAAATTTCATTTGGTTGCAACAACTTCATTTTCAATTTTTATTTTTGTTAAAAAATTCTTCTCTGATGAGATACCCCGTTTTAAATTTTATAATTTTTCTGACTGTTACTATTCTGTGAGTTGGGAATACTATGTTGAGTGTTTAGTCTGACAATGTTGATATATTTTGTATTCTTATAGCTTATAAGCTCAATGCTCTGACATCTAATTTGATAATAAAATAATCCCCATTCCACTGTGGATATGCCAAAATTTATTTTTCCCCTTTGTTTTGACATGAAGAATATGCATTGAAGATTAAAAAAAAATATTATGGTCTGATACAATGGATGGCATGCAAACTGTTGAAGGTATAACTCTATCACTGCATTTTTGTAGTGTGCCCAGCAGCAGTGCCAAGTGATAAGAACCCCACATCTGGTCTCTATCACAACTATTCAAGTCTGTTGTGTAGCATGAAAGCAGCTATAGACAATGTAGACAAAAAAAGCTGACTGTGTTCAAACAAAACTTTATTTACGGACACTGGAAATGTGAATTTCACATAATTTTTGCATGCCACAAAACAATATTCTTCTTTTGATTATTTTTTTCAATCACTCAAAAACCATTTTAAACTCACAGGCCATATAAGAAGAGGCAATGGGTAGGATTTAAGCAGCAGGCCGTAGTTTAGCAACCCTTGGTAGAAGGAGAGAAGAGAAAACTCAGGACACTGCCTTGAGGGGATACCCACAGTTAATGGATGTGACCTGGAGGAAGATTCAGCAAAAGAGGGTGAGAAGGAAAGTCACCCAAAGAGGAGGTCATGGAAGAGAGAGCCATGTTCCAATAAACTTGAAGGAGAGAGAACATCTAGAATAAGAGGGGAACAAGTCAGTGGCTGCCAACAAGACAAGAAGGATGATGCCTGAGTTTGGTGATTAAAAAAGCATCAATAACTTTGGTGGGAGCAGTTTCAATTGAATGACAAGTCAGAAGCTGTCCAAACTGTGGAGGGTTTTAGAAAAAAGCAAAAGGAAAGGAAGCAGAGACCAAAACCAGAAAGCTTTTTCAAGGATTTTAGTCATAGAAGGGAGAAGATACAGAGTATAGCCAGAGGGAGTGAATAGATAGGGTTTCTAAGGATGGGGAGGCATGGGCATGTTTGTAGGCAGTAGGGAAGCAGTTAGTTGGGGAAAATGGAAGATTAGTGGAAGATTATGGTTGACAAAAGGGCACTGTGCTGGGGAAAAAGGAATGGAAGGGGATTATAAAGGCACATAGTAGGGTTTGCCTTGGGTGGGAGAAGGCCCACTTCTCCACATGAGACAACCTGAAGGAGGAGAAAGTATGAAAGACGTCTGAGTGATGTGAGATGAAGAGGGAGGATTTAGCAAATGGTCTTCACTGTTTCATTGAATCAGGTTGCTATGGGAAACTTGAGGAAAAAAGAAAAAGTCTAGAGTAGTTGCCATGGTGAGTGGGTTAGGGAGATTATTAGAAAGATGTAAAAGAATTGCCTATGCAATGAGGGCCTAGTTAAGATTATATTGGGTACTGGACCTACTCAGTGTGGTATTGTAGTTTTTTTCCAGCTCTGTTCAACAATACATAAATAGGAATGAAAGAGGCAGGCAGAAAGAATAATCTAAGGTTACGCTTGGCAAAGCATGATTGGCTATGAGTTAAGAGGCAAAGAATTCAAATAGAAAATAATGGTGAATTTGTCTGGTCCCCCAAAGGCCAAGATAGGGATTAGTGGAGAGTATAATATTGTAGCTAGTACAGACACGACCGCTCAGGAAAGAACTGCAGGGTGGAGGGACCAAAGGTTACGTTGAGGAAAGAGATCAGAGTTAAGGGTCATAAGGCAAAAGGAAGGAGAGAACAATTAAAGATTGTGATCAGATAAAGGAATTTCAGAGTTCATGAACGTAGAAGTAGAACACTTGCATGTGTTGGCAAGTTCAAAGGTAAGCTCAACATTGGAGCATGTCACAGTAACTGAGAAGTCAAAATGTTTGAGGGAAGTCTCAAACCATATATTGAAGGTACCTGTAAAAGTTACTGCAAATATGTCACGTGCATGAATGGGACTCATTGGATGAAATTTTCTCAGTTTGAGACTAAGTCACACAATCCCTATTCTCAGAGCCAGGTCAGACCCTCAGTCAGTGAAATTACAGAAAGTGACATGACCAGTGGGAAGCAGACAACATTGGTGACCATTGGTCAAGGATGATTGCGTCCTTTTCGTCTATCCAATGAAAAGGCTCGGGTCTTTTGCTATTTAAATCCCAGCTTATCAGGTTCCAGGAGCACATGATAGGAGTTGGATGTCTCCCACGTATGCTTGGGTCTCTCCCTGCAGAGACTAACTAAATGCTTTCTCTTTGTACCTGATTAGTTAATTTGGGAAAAGAGTTCTAGCACTCATCCCACACAAGCAAAAAGAGATATCTAAGAACCTGAGCAGACTCTCAGTTTGGACATCCCTCTCTGAAACTGAACAAATGCTTAAATTCGGAACAATGACAAATTAATGAAAACTTTCTGGCAAGTTTGTGACTATGATGCAAAACACCATAAATTTTTTTTCCTGTGACAATTAAATGATGCCTTTTGACTCAGATTACAATTTATAATAAGTTAAGCCATCAATGGGCTACGACTGTTCCTGTAATAGATTTACACTGCTAAATAAACACAGATGAGAAGACCTTTTACACCCTTACACAAAATATTTTAGATCAGAGCTGCCTGACTTCACTGACTCCCTATTTAGGCCCATGACATCTGACCATTTGAGAGGAAGGTTACACTTAAGAGATATTTGTGAATATTGTCCCCATTGGTGTTTATGGCTACCTTATATGTTCCAATTCCTGAATTATGTAAGTGTAAGCTTTTCCTTTAACAGTTATAAATCACCTCCCTGACCTAGGTGGAACTAAGCCAATTACATCTGTGGACCTCAAAGCATCTGTGGCCTTTTCTTTGTGGCCAAATTCTTCAGAGTAAGGCAAGATCAAACAATTTCTCTTGGGCCTGGAGGCTTGCATAAATCTTTCCCAATGGGTAAAAAATATACTCATTCCTACCTTTTACAAGAAACATTCCATAAACCAATTAAGTCCAGTCCTCTTTCAATTCTTTAGCATGTATATTGCTTATTTTGTATATATTTGTTTGCATGTTATCTCTCCTATTAGGTTGTAATCTCCTTAAGGGAGGGACTGTCTTTCTCCTCTTTTTGTGCTTTGGTGTCTGGTGTTTAAATGCTGTTTATCCCTCATTTTTAAAGAGCACTAATGATATCACAGGGTGAAGTCTTGACTAGTTGGATTTAAGTGAGGCAGTCACACAAACTTATCAGCCTCACCCTCCAGGATGACTGAAGGTCCAGGGTGTGGTGTGAGAGAAATAATCATCGAATAACTAATTGTTAAAATTGGGGAGACAAAGGATTTTTTCTGAAAGCTTATTCTCTGCTAGGCCAAACCAGCATGTGAAAGACAATACTGATTAAGAAATTGGATTAACTTTTTTCTTAATCTGGTTTTCATTCCACTCAGGCAAGGAAGCCCAAAGTGTTCTATTCAGGTTTGGGTGGGGACAAATTCTTTGGTTGGATTGTCCAAGACTGAGGGTGGTTTGGAAATAAATGACAATCAAAATGTTATCTCCTAGCCCTACCTTAGAATAGGTTTACCTTTTTTTTTTTTTTTTTTTTTTAAATGATATTCATTCATCTCATTTTTACAGTTTTCTAAATTCCTTCTCTGATTTATTACAGTATGAGTTGATCTACTAACAGCTAGGTGGATAAAGTGCTAGGCCTGGAGACAGGAAGATATGAATTCAAATTTAGTTTCAGATACTAGTTATTGTTATAGTGTTATTAATATGAACGGATATAAAGAGAAATATAATTTTGTGATTTGCAAGAATCATCCTCAGAGCAATTTGGAACTATGTCCAAAGGATTATAAAACTATGCATACCCTTGCATCCAGCAGTGTCTTTACTGGATCTGTATCCCAAAGAGATTAAAAAGGGAAAAGGAACCACATGTACAAAAATGTAGCAGCCCTTTTTATATCCATCAGTTGGAGGGGAATGGCTGAATAAATTATGGTATATGCATGTAATAGAATATTATTGTTCTATAAGAAATGATGAACAAGCTGATTTCAGAAAAGTCTGAAAAAATTTACATGAACTGATGCTAAGTGAGCAGAACCAAGAGAACACTGTACATAGTAATAAGATTATGTGATGATCAGTTATGATGAATTTGGCTCTTTTCAACAATGAGATTCAGGGCAATTCCAATAGACTTGTGGTGGAAAGTACCATTTGCATCCAGAGAGAGGACTATGAAAACTGAATATGGATCAAAGGATAGTATTTTCACTTTTTGTTGTTATTGTTTGCTTGTGGGTTTTTTTCCCTTTTTATCTGGTTTTTATTGTACAGCATGACAAATATGGAAATATGTTTAGAAGAACTAGTTGCATATGCTTAACCTTGTCTTGGGGCAGAAAAGGGAGAGGGAGAGAAAAAAAAAATTGGAACACAAGATCTTGCAAAGGTGAATTCTGGAAACTATTCTTGCATAGATATGGAAAAAATTTTTTAAATCACTCACAAATTAACAGAAAAAAGAACAGCTAAGCAAGACAGTAGGAAAGTTTACACTGACACATTAAAGGCTTAAAGTTCAGATAAAAGACACTGAGAAATGCAGATGCATAAAAATATTCTTCAAAGTAGAACATTTTAAAATCTATTTCTCATTCACAGAATAGAAATCTCCCCTCCCCCCCCTTTTTTGTCAGTATTTAAGCCAACTGGAAAAAAAAAAAAAAAGGGCAGAAAAACAATAACTCCAGGCTTGTTGTAGGTGACAAAGAATACTTTAAGACTTCACTGAAAAATAAGAGAATAGCTGTGAATTCCCCTTGAGGAAATGCTGGTTTCCCCCTTTAGGGAGTTGAAGTTAATTTTGAGATTTCTCATGATTTCCAAACTTAATTTTTAGATATACTACTAGTATTCTAGTGGATTTGGGAAAGTAATTGTAATTATGTAGCAACATTTAGACTTGAGTAATTTAAAATTTGGCTTTTTACTGAGCAATTATTATTTATCTATAGTTAAAATATGTTTTGAATAGTAACTGCTGATGCCATATCTTGTAGTTTTAAGTGGAAGTGATAACTATTCTAACATATCTAAATATTGAAAATAGAACCCAGATGCATGGAATATTTTTTCCACATAGATGATTTTAAATGCATTTAACTGGATTAATTTTGTATTTGTCAACTTGTTTTATGTTTTACATATTATGTTAATGAGATTATTTTATATTGGTGCCATGTTTTAAGGTTTTTTGCATTTTAATTTTAGAAAATATATATGCCTTTTAAAATGTGGGAAACTACCTAGAGCTTGGTTTATTTATAATGTTAGAAGGTGAAATCCTTTTTTTATGTCAGTGCTAACTGATTTATGGATGAGAAAAATTACATATTAATGACATTTGTCTGGAAGTCAGCATTCTTTTATTAGGGACTGTCTTAGGAATTCAAATGTGCATGTTCTGCTTTATCAGAAAGTTATTTTGGGTTTGGGAAACATTTCAGCAGATTTTGGTAAGTAGGAAATACCAGCATAATTTGAAAGCATTTTATAAGGAGTCTGAAATACTGTCTTTACTATATTTCAATGATAAATTTTGTGATTTGTAGAAATCTAAACCATACTGTCATACCCTATTTAAATGACTTCCACTTTATTTTTGGTATTGTTTGAACTTGCATCACCTGATGCTTATAACAGGTCCTATAGCAAAGGCCTAGTTAACTGCCTGCAGGATCCTCTCTGAGTGAATAGAAGGCTGGTTTTATAAGAGAAAAAAAAAATCAATTGAAAAATTCAGACCACGAATAAACTTTGGTATCTATGTTTTTAAAAACTGTGTGAAGCCTATGTAAAGGGAGTTTTCAAAAGTATAATCCAATTTGGGAAAGTAATTGTAATTATGTAGCAACATTTAGACTTGAGCAATTTAAAATTTGGCTTTTTACTAAGCAATTATCTTGGGGGGGGGGCTGGAACACAAGATTTTGCAAGGGCTAATGTTTCAGAATTATCTATGCATATTTTTAAAAAATAAAAAGCTTTAAAAAAAAAAAAAAAAAGTATAATCCAAGGCTGTCCTGGAACCTGCCAGGCAATTTAGAAAAAGGAGATTGAAGCTTTTCTCCAACTCTTCAGAACAATTATTACTTTAATCTTATTTCTTTTTTCAGTTTCAATTAACCATTTAAAAGACCTGCTATTCAAACGACCAACTTATTCAGTCTAAAATAGTTCTTCATTATCTTGCTCTGTACTTAATACAATGCAAATATACAAAAAAGGAAAGGGAAGGATTCATGTTAATTAGTTTTGCTGTAGTCCTCAAAATAATATATGTAATTTTTAATAAATGTATATAAAATTTTCTCTTGAATTAAAAAAAGATTTTAATATGTGCCTATAAGAATAAACATGAATGATGGGTGACAGCACAATTGAGAAACAGATAGGAAAGCATCTACAAACATTCTTCTTTTAACTTACTACTTCAATATTGATAAGCAGACATTTTTAGTACAGGAATTGATACTCCATATGCTTCCACACACCAGTGCTTTAGGCTCATGCCATTTCCTACATCTTGAATATCTCACCCCCTCATTTGCATCTAATAAAATCTTACCCAGATATTAAGGACCAAGGCAAATGCTAGCTTTTGCATGATGCCTACCCTGATTCTTAAATTAATAACATCTTTTTTCTTGCCTGGCTGCCACAAGGTACTCAGTTTGTATCTCTCATGGAATTTCCAAACATCATTCTGGATTAAAATTATCTGAGTATATGTTCTATCTTAGCTGTGATTTCCAAGAGGGGAAGGGACTAGTCTCATTTAATCTATCTCCTATCTACACATAGGAGGAATTAAATGTTTTCAGTCTATAGCACTACCTACTGGTTAATAGTCACACTGGTAACTACGAGGTTTATTTTTTTAAGAAAGAGTGAACAATGGATTGGATTCTGTTTTCTCTGGAAATGTTATGGAATTTATGTAGTTCATTTGGAAAAGAAACACTGCACAATACATAGGTATAAATATTTTTTGTATAATGCATATTTGCTTACCTGCTCAATGCATTCTTTGGATAACGGTGGAGAGGGAAATGAAGCAAAAACCAGGATACCAATGTAGAGATATGTTAACATCACCAGCAAATAAGCAATGGAGAGATCCCTTACCTGCAAAGACAGGATCTGGCATATTTATTCTAAAAAATAACAAGCTAAAGTCATTTTGAATAACATAAAAATAACATTATAAATAAATGCCAAATGAGTCTTCCTTATTTTTTTTCTTGTAACAGTCCTTACTCAATTTATTGCACAATCAATTATACCTATATAAAACACATGGCATAAAAGGAAAGTGAAGTGATAATTAATATGTTGATAAGAACATCAACAAAATGAAAATTCCTTACTACTGGCCTCTGTATTCTTCTTACCCATTATATGCATATATCCATTTTCAGCCCTAAAATTCTAAGATTTCTTTACCTAGATATTATGAGTAAAATATCTCTTCCTGACCATCCCTCCCCTAATATGGGTAGCCTCAGCTGCTAGGATAGAAGTTCTTTGAGAGCAGGGGCTGTCTTTGCTTTTAGCACTAAGCAAAAATCCTTAGTATTTACTGCTATGTTAAATAAGGGTTTTTTCATTCATTTTGAAAATTAATGTCTAATATTACAGAAACTCTGAGTTAGTTTGTTCTTAAATAAATAAGAAAACCAATGGAGACTACACTAAAAATAACTAAATCAACAATTACACAAGTAAATTAAGTCATTCTACAAATCCTTAAAGTAGACCCATAATTAAAAGAAGTGGAGTATGTTATAGTTAATAAAGAAGAAAGATTAGCCAAAATATCAGGCAGTAAGTATTAAAGACACATTTATTTAAACCTAAACAACAAACAGAATGAAATTGAGAGACAGCTGTTCAAACAGATGTGCAATGTTATTGTTGGATTTCAAAAACATATACAGAGCATTGAATACAAAGGATTGCTTCCATCTGTTGCTGCTCTCTCTCTTGGCCCCATGCAAGTTAAAAGCTTCAAGACGTTTAATATAGCCATCTGTTAGAGCCAAGTTGCAGACTCTATGTTGGACGAATCTGCAATCTATCAGCACTAAAAAGTTACAGCCAAACCCTTCAGCACAACTAAATTATGGCAAAGATCCTATTCTCTCTGAGCATAAATAACTTTGAAAGCTAAGGAAAGAGATTAAAGAAACAATATGTATATTATCACTTTAATTTCCTTTCGTTCAGCCTACTTCACATTGCCCTAGTTGACAGTGCAACAAGAAAATCGTCCTTAAGTCTACATGGAAGAGAATACTGGTTTGAGGGACACTGATGGGTGGGGAGGGGGATGGCAGGGAAAGGCCCGTTTGCGGCTGGATGTGGTAACATGTACCAGGCTAGGTTTTTTATACAAAGCACCAAGCATGCTTTGATGGGGGAAGGAGTGATGTTAGGAGGAATACTTAGCAATGGCTGCTCTCCCAGACCTGCAGGTACCTTTTCATAGGGAGACCCAGAAACTGTCTCAACACCACTGGGAGGGTGTGTGCAGGTGCATCCTCTCACAAAACCAAGGATCAAGTCTTTGTAAGCTGAGTCTTGAAACATCTGGCAGCTGTGAATTTCAGTTTTGAGCATCAGAACAATATGGACTATGGCAAAGGCTATAGGAATGGACAGCTTTGGAGGTTCAACCAATTGTAACATTCTTACTCACGGAGGTAAGTGTAGCCAAAACTCCCCCAAATTCTTACAGAGGTAAGTGCAGCCAAAACTTCCCCAAATCAACAAAATGCAGTTACATTCTAAAACAAAAGTTGGCTAAGGAGGTAGCACAAACTTTTAGATCCCGTGCCTTACCCGAGCCAGTGAATTCAATAACTGGAAATATAAAACCATAATTAGGTGTCGATTGTTTCTGTAAGCTCCATACAAAAACCTTCCAGTGTCCAATAGGGGATTATTTCCTGTGAAGTAGAGGTGGCTCAGCAGGCAACCTATCCCAACAGAAGGGCTATTATATTATTATATAAATATAATAATAAAGCCATTTTGGCCAAAGCTATGAGGAGTGCTGAGGAGGCTCCCCAAGACTGTGAGGCAACGAATAGCTTCTATTACATCAGAAATTCCAGCAGGTCCTCAATCTATTTATACAGAGTACAAACTTTAAGGACTTGCACTATCAGGGATTTAGGAAGCTGACTAGCTATTTCCAGAGCCACTCTGGGCTCCAAAATGATGGAATGCAAACTTAGCTTGAAGTTGGGGATTTTGCTTTTGCTCATAGAAGGATTAGAGATGCAGCTGTTGATAACTGGGACAATAAACAGACCCAGATGGGGGACCACTCCCAAGGAGAAATGGTAGGGACCAAAGTGAATTTTTCAGGGGGTGGGGTAAGGCCATTGGGGTTAAGTGATTTGCCCAGGGTCAAAAAGCTAGTGAATGTCAAGTGTCTGAGGCCAAATTTGAACTCAGGTCCTCCTGACCCCAGGGCTGGTATTTTAGCCACATGCTGCCTCTGAAATGAATTAATTTTAAAGCAAAAGGAAATATTTTGTTTCACTCAACAAAAATGTCTTTTCACACTTCTTCCTCTCCAACTGAGAATGAAAGAAAAAAAAAAACATATTACCTATATATATATATACATAGTCAACGAAAACAGATTTTTCACATTGACCGTGTCCAAAGAAACATTTTTCTGCATTCTGAATCCTTTCTCTATCAGGAGGTGGACAGCATGATTCCTCATTAGTATTCTGGAATCATGCTTGGTCATTAACTGATAAGAATTCCTAATTCTTTCAAAATTGTATGCCTTTACCATATTCCTTTCATTGCATAAACTGTCCTGATCCTGTTCACTCTGCATCAGTTCATATAGGACTTCATAAGTTTCTCTGAAATCCTTTCCTTCATCATTCTGACAGTCCAAAAGTATTCCATCACATTTGTATACTTACATTTATACTTGTTAATTTCCCTTGTGGGTGCTCCCTCAGACTCAAATTATTTTCTAGCTCAAAAAGAATATAAATAGCTTTGCATATCCTCAAAGTTTGTTTGGCTTAAGACTAATCTCTCCTTCAACTTATCTTCCTCTAATTCTCCTTTTCTTTTTTTCTTTTCATTTGTATTGCTGCATAATGATTGCTTTGTATGTACACCCGACATGTACACAAACACACACACACACACACACACACACACACACACACACACAACACACAGCTTATATTCACCAAATCAGTTCCTATGTCTACCCATGTTTCTCTGAATTCTTTATATTCATAAATTTCTTACAGTGAAGTAAAATTTTTAAAAATTATTTTTTTCCGGGGGCAGCTAGGTGGCGCGGTGGATAAAGCACCAGCCTTGAATTCAGGAGGACCCAAGTTCAAATCTGGTCTCAGACACTTAACACTTCCTAGCTGTGTGACCCTGGGCAAGTCACTTAACCCCAGCCTCAAAAAAAAAAAAAAAAAAAAAAAAAAAATTATTTTTTTCCAATCAGCAAAAATCCACATTTTCTGCCTTCCACCCCCTACTCTCCCAAAAAAACATAACCCTAGTTATAAATGTATATAGTCAAGCAAAACAAACTTCCACACTTCCTATATTAAAAATAAACATCAAAATCCAAGTCTTATTCTTCACTTCTCTATCAAGAGGTGAGTAACAGATTTCATTATTAGTCCTTTGGAATCATATTTGATTACTATATTGATTAGTGTTCCTATTTCTTTCAGAATTGTTTTTCTTTACCATATTGATGCTGCTGTACAAACTGTTTTCCTAGTTCTGTTCACTTTACTCAGTCAATTCATACAAATCTTGACTAGTTTCTCTGAAACCATCCCCTTCTTCATTTATTACAGCACAATATATTCTACTATAACTGTGTAGCATAACTTAATCCACCATCCCCCAATTCACCACCTCAGATTTCTATTCTTTGCCACTTCTTTAGGGGTGTAAAACTGAAAACTGATTATAGTTCTCTTTTTTAAAACTTAATCTAACTGGTGTAGATTTAATATTTTCCCACAACAGGCAAATCCAAATTCCTTTGTAACTTCACCCTTCATTTCCACTCAGGACTCAATTCTATTGTGAAACTCATCTCCATTCCTTAGTATAGTCTACCTCTATAATCGCATTCACTACCTAACTCTAATTCAAGTCACTGTGTAACTTCAATCAGCACTCAACTCAAATTCAAATCCATTCAATTAAAGATTTGCAGACTCTTCTTCTCTGTAGACTAATCCATCCTATCACCTGAGATTTACTTGCATAGCTCTCATTTCTTTAAAAAAATTTTCCCCTCATGTATCCTCATTTCATTTATAAAAACATTTTTCAATTCCTGCTTCACCTCTTTTAAGAATTCTAATTAAGTTTGTGCCCAAGTTGTGTTTTTCTCTGAATCTCTGCTTATAGATGTTTTGGAGTCATTCTCTCTTCTAGTTTTTGTCTTGAGCTTTCCTGACACCATAATAGCTTTTTACAATGTGCTTCTTTATAGTTTCCTCACACTTCCAGCCTAATTTCCTGATTGTGGATTTGATGTTTGGACTGGATTCTACTGTCTTTTTGGAGCGAAAGCTGAGCCTGTTGGACCTGTAAACTATTTAATGCCCCCAAACTGGTCTGCTCCAAGGCAGAATCTGATTGTTGCTCCCTGGTCTGAACTTTGTAAGTTCTTGACCTTTCAGTCAGAGTAATAATAGACTGCTACTGGACTTAGCCCTATCAACTGAGAAACTGTTGCTTCAGAGAGAAATTGTAGGCTTTCCTTTGACAGTCTGGAAGTCCTGTCCTGTAAGGTAGGCCTGAAGTTGGAATGGAGACCCAATTCTGCTCTTGGGAGTCTGAGCCACATACTTGCCTCTTGCTTCTGAATGTTTTTCTTTCTAGGTACATCCCCTGCCCTCTACCCTTCAAACACCATTCCTACACAGGAATACTACCCCTTGTGCCCAGGTCCTTCCTTTGTCTGTGTTGGATCTGTGAGCCAGAACAGAGAGTAGGCAACAAAGCTGTCAGCTTTCACCTGTTCCCATTGTGGTACCCTAGTATTAGTCTGGTGATGCTCTAATATGGCTTGCAGACTGCTTCCTCTTACCTTGGTGTACACCTTTCCCTGAGCAATAAAGTACTCCAGTGAAGCCATGTATTTCTGGCTGGACCTTCCCCGTATTTGCAGATCCTTCTGTCACCTTTGGTCTGGCACATCTATTCTAGATTTGTCTGGAGGGGAGCTTAGCTATATTGTTTCCTTTTACTTCACACCCTGTTCCATCCCAAGATAAGCCCCTGTGAGTTCCCAGAACCCTATACTTCTGTTAAAGCTAAGAAGGAGGTGAATTGACTCTAAAAGAAAGTTTAAAATTATATGGATCAAGAACAAGAAAATACCATGGATAGAAAAATACATGTTTTTGATAAATGAGTTCATCTTAGACAAGGTAGAAAATGCTCAATAAGCCTAACATTCAGCTGTGTAGGAGGGGAAGTTGTGGTTAGAACACAACTGTTATAAACATGAGCTAAATCAGGCTTATCTTTAGCAGGGCAGTGGACTGCCTTGTTCTTCTAGTTTCACTTGACCTGGCTCTGGGTGCATCCCCTTAGTTTCTAACTTTGGCATCAGATGATTAGGGCAGCAAAGACATCTAATGCAATATTTGGCTGCCTTAAGAGACTGAGGACAATTGCAGATCTCCTTGATCTCTCTTTATATTCCTCTTATATTATTCGGATGGCATATCCTTTACCTGTCTCACATGGAGAAGTGGCTCCACTTGCCAAGCAATCCCATTTATGTTCCATCCTGTCTTCTCCAGCAGACTGCCCCCCTCTCCCCGCATTGCTTTTTCTCAGTTTCCTTTACTGGAACTTTATCCAGATAGTGTCCACTAATTCCAAGACTCACTACCTGGCCCTCTTTTCTTTCTATCCCATTGCATTTGGTGAACTAATCAATCCCCATAAATTCAACTACTATCTATATACAGATGATTCTCACATCTGTTTGTCTTGCCCTGCTCTCCAATCTAACAATTCTCAACTATTAGACATCAGTAATTATATGCCATATAGTCATCTTAAATGTAAACATGTTCAAACTGAACTCCCCATATCCCTGTCACATCCCTCCACTCCTTATCCTTCACTAGTCTGAATATTCCTATTACTATTGAGGGCAACACCATTCTCCTAGTCACCAAAGCTCACCACTTAGGAGTCATCCTTAACTCTCTCTTTCACCTCCTCCTCCCCATCATATCTAATCTGTTGCCAAGTCTCATCAATTCTATCTTTGCTTCAATTCTGTCCAATTTTCCCCCTTTTCTCTCCTGACCTTTTTAACACTCCACTGCAGAACTTTATCACCTGGGACTACTGCAATGGCCTGCTGGTAGGTATCCTGCCCGTCCTCCACTAGGCTGTCCTAAAGTACAGGCCTGACTATGTGACTTCCTCACCCAACCTTTACTCTAGCATCTTGGTTTTGCCTCCTGACTCCCTCATCCAGTAAACTCCAGTAGCTTTTTATAACTTCCAAGAACAAATATAAACCTTTTTGTCTTTTAATTCCTTTCATAATTGGTCCCCCTTCTACTTTTCCAATCTTCTTATATGCCTCCCTCCTCCCCTTCCCATAAATACCCTTTGTGATCTGGTGACACTGGCCCCCTTAGAGCTTCTCTAGCAAGATGTTCCATCTTCTGACTCTGGGCTTTTCATCCTTGACTTTAAATTATTCCCTTTTTATTTCTGTTTCCTAACTTCCCTGGCTTCCATCTAATCTTCTAGCCAAAATCCTACCTTCCATAAGAAGTTTTTCCTGATTACCTTTTTAATCAGGTATTTAATCAGGTAATACTATTGTTTCCGTCAGTCAGTTATCTTCAATGTATCATCCTGCACAGAGTTTGTTTGTACATAACTGTGGGCAAAACGAAACCAATGGGACCAAGATTAGAAGGAAAGCACAAAGTTGAGAAATAATTTTTACAACCCATGTTTCTAATAAAGGTTTCATTTCTCAACTACATAAAGAATTGAGTCAACTATATAAGAAAAATAGCCATTCCCCAACTGATAAATACTTTAAAGGATATGAATAGGCAGTTTTCAGATGAAGAAATTAAAGCTATCTATGGTCATTTAAAAATGCTCTAAATCACTATTGATTAGAGAAATGCAAACTCATACAACTGAGGTATTACATCACAGATCAGATTTGCTAATATGACAAAAAAGGAAAATGATACTTGTTGAAGATGTGAGAAAATTGGAACACTAATGTATTGTTGGTAGAGATATGAACTGATCCAACTGTTCTGGAGAGCAATTTAAAACTATGCTCAAAGGTTGTAAAACTGTAAATACCCTTTGTTCCAGCCATAGCAATGCTAGATTTATATCCCAAAGAGATCATTAAAAAAGGGGAAAGGACTCACATGTACAGCTCTTTTGGTGGTGGCAAAGAATTGGAAATTGAGAGGATACTCATCAACTGGGGAATGGCTGAACAAGTTGTGATATATATATGAATATATATAATGTAATACTATTATTCTATAAGAAAGGATGAGCAAGAAAATTTTACAGAAAAATCCATACATACATATATGAACTGATGCTAAGTGAAGAGAGAAGAACCAGGAGAACACTGTACTCAGTAACAGCAGCATTATGCAAATGATAAGACTTAGCTCTTCTCAGCAATGCAATGATTCAAGACAATTCCAAAAGATTTGTGATGGAAATAGCTCTACATATCCAGAAAAAGAACTATAGAGTCTGAATGCAGATTGAATACTATTTTCACTTTTTTTGTTTTTTTCTTTATTGTGATATTTTTTCTCTTGTTCACAAAAATCACACTTTTATTCTGATTCTTCTTTCACAATATGACTAATGTGGACACATATTTAACATGATTGTACATGTATAAACTGTATCACATTACTTATTGTCCTAGGGATGTAATAGTAAAGAGAGGAAGGGAAAAAAATTTGGAACTCAAAATCTTACAAAAAATGAATGCTGAAAACTATAAATGTGTACGCATAAACTGTGAGCTCCAGAAGAGGAGGGACTATTTTTTGTCTTTGTCTTCCTCTAGTACTTAGCACAGTGATTGATATGTAGCAGGCACTTTTTAATAAATCCTACTGCTCTATCTTTGTAGTATCTTTTGTACCTATCTTTTTTTGTCATCTATGTCTACATCTTTATTATCTTTCACTTAGATTATTGAATTATAATTGTCTAATAGGTCTTCCTGTTGACAGTATTTTCCTACTACAATCCATGCCCACAGAGTTGTACTACTGGTCTTCCTAGTTAATAGGTATGATCGTGTTATTTTGCTGATCAAAAAACCTTCAATTACTCTGACTTCTTAGTGAATTCAAACAACAACAACAATAACTTCCTTAGTCTTTTGGTCAGTGCCATCTACAATCTGGCTCCGACTTACCTATCAAATTTTATTTCATATTATTCCTTCTCATATCACTAACACTTCATCCAAACTGCATAACCTACTTTTCCAAACTGATTTCACTTTATTCCATCTCAATATGCCAAACTGACCTAAATGCTAACCCTCATGCATGATAATCATTTAAATCAGTTTAAATCAAACTATCTATATAACATTAAGGAAACTATACTACCTCTACTTTAAATTTTCAGTATTTACTGTAAATAACCTCCTTTCAAAACAAAAATTTATGCCTAATTCAATATTGTGGTTTGAAATAAGTTAAGGAAAACAATCAGCCAAAAGAGTTTTCTTTTCTTTTTTTCCCCCTTTTTTTATAGTAGGAAGTTTATTTTTAATACACATTGCTTTATGAATCATTTTGGGACAGAAAAATCAGAGCAAATGGGAAAAACCATGGGAGAGATAAAAAAACAGAAAAAAGAAGTGAACATAGCATGTATTGATTTACATTCAATCTCCATATTCTTTTTCTGGAGGCAGATGGCATTTTCTGTTCAAAGTCTATTGGGATTGCTCTGGATCACTACATTATTGAGAAGAACCAAGCCTTTCATAGTTGATCAGAGCACATTTTTGCTGTTATTGTGTACAATGTATTCCTGGTTCTGCTTTTTTATCCTATATAACTTCGTGTAAATCTTTGCAGGCCTTTCTATAATCAGCTTGTTCATCATTTTTTATAAAATAATAATAGTCCATTACCTTCATGTACCATAACTTGTTCAGCCATTCCCCAACTCATGGACATCCACTCAGTTTCCAGTTCCTTTTTCACTACAAAAAGGGCTGCTACAAACATTTTTGCACATGTGGGTCCCTTTTCCTCCTTTAAGATCTCTTTGGGATACAAGCCCAGTAGACGCATTGCTGAATCAAAGGCTATGCACAGTTTGTTAACAGCTTCATAATCTTGAAGTGTTGGATACTTGCTTGTTTTTCACCTTTCATCCTGTCAGTTGCCAAGTTCTCTGAAGCAATACATTTGTATTGGGGGATAAAGATCCAGTAATGGCACTACTAGATTAAAGGGTATGTACAGTTTTATAGCCCTTTGGCATAGTTCCAGATTGGTTGGATCATTTCACAACTTCACCAACAATGTATTAGTGTCCACATTTCCTCCAACATTTATTATTATTTTTTTCCTATCATCTTAGCCAATGTGAGAAGTGTGAAGTGCATTTACAAAAAAGATTTTAAGATTTTTTTCTTAGTTCTATTACTAGAACTTCATCACAAAGTTTAGTGTAATCATAAGCTTTTTTGAAGATGTTTAGATATATAAAACAAACCAATTGTGTTAAGGGCCAATCAGTTCTATAATAGCTCACAAAGATGCTTCTTCAGACACTGTTAATCTGTGCACTAATTTTCTCAACTCATTGGTTAAGATGACTCAAGATTTGTTACTTGTCTTTCACAGAATAAAATCAGAGAGTCCATATCTCTGGGCAAAGATTCACATCTTTCCCAATACCCTCTCCTGTCAGCTTTCAATATATCAACTGCTAAGGATTTTTTGCTGACATGGAGGTTTTTCTTGGCAGCTAGTTGTTGCAGGCACAGAAGAATTCATCCATGGAAGCTGGACCTTTTCTAAACCTCCTCTCTTGAAACAAGATTTGGCAATACGGATAATTATGATTTCTTCTGGCTTACATATGAAAGAGTGTATTCCTTTGTCATGTAATCTCAGGTCTTTTAATTAAGAGAAACACAGTATTTCCAGAGACAGATCCATCTCGCTTTTGGACAATTCTACTCATTAGAAAAGTTTTTCTTCCATCAAGTCTAAATCTGCCTTTTCTTCCAGGCTGTACATTGCCAGATCACTATCATATGGCATGAGCTTCAGACACTTCAGCATCCTGGAGCCCTTTTCTGGTTGCTCTCCAGTTAGTTGATGCCTGAAGCACGTAGAGCCAATCTGGCTCAAACTCATCATTGCTGCCCCACATACACTCTACATATCTACCTACCAGCCAGTAGTACTACTTCCCATATATAGCCTTCTCTCTCTCCAAACTGAACTTCTATAACGTGCCTAAAGCACTTGTTTCTTTATTTTATCTTTTCCAATCTCTGGAGCCCTTACTGTTAAAGGAAGTGAATTTTTCTATCTCTGAACTGTATGAAAAGTCATTGAGAAGTTAACAGGCAATATAAAAGGGGACCATCAGCAAAGCCAGTTCCATTATGGGCAGAAAAACTTGCAGCCTCCCAGGGAAACATAAACCATTTGAAGAATCACATAGCCTGCAAGGGTCCATATCTAGAAATAGCTAAAACAGAGGGCTTCCCTTAAAAAGCCACAGGGAGAGTTGGACACCAAAAGTAAGTCACTGGAAGGATCCAGAAAAGGTGATAACTAGTGCAGGCACATTGGCACTAAGGGATACTGCAGAGATCCAAGGTCCTTAGCACAGGGCTAAATCACCACTGAGCACTCAAGATCAAATGTTATGAACCTCCAAGATCCAGACAGATTTAATCCTGGAAATAAGATTGGCACAGGAACCCAGGTCATTTAGGTTAAGACACAAATGTTACAGAAGGCAATTGGTGGCAGACCTTTGCTACAAAGTCCCAATTCAAGAAGGAAAGCTAGAAAGATAATTAAGCCAAAGAAGACACCAAACAATATAATGAATCATAGATTTGGGGCTGTGCAAAAATCCAGCCTAAAAGGAAAAGGGTCAATATAAATAGTGTCTTAATAAAAATATGCATTTTCCTCAAAGAATACATGAGTACCTAAAAGAAATGAAGCAAGAGATGTAAAATGAAATAAAGATTTGTGAAGAAAGAACCAGAAGAATAAAAGAAGTTTAAAAAGAAAGTGATATGCTGAATGAAATGAGCAGAACCAGGAGATCATTATACACTTCAACAACAATACTGTATGAGGATATATTCTGATGAAAATGGATATCTTCAACAAAGAGAAAATCTAATTCTGTTCCAATTAATGGACAGACTCAGCTACAGCCAGAGAAGGAACACTGGGAAATAAGTGTAAACTGTTTGTACTTTTGTTTTCTTCCCAGGTTATTTTTACCTTCTGAATCCAATTCTTCTGTGCAACAAGAAATTCAGTTCTACATACATATATTGTATATAGGATATAGTATAACACATTTAACATGTATGAGACTGCCTGTCATCTAGGGGAGGGGATGGAGGGAAGGAGGGAAAATCTGGAATAGATGTGAGTGCAAGGGATAATGTTGTAAAAAAATTACCCATGCATATGTATTGTCAAAAAAAAAGTTATAATTATAAAATTAATAAAAAAAATAAAAGTTGCTCAACTTTAAAAAAAAGAAAGTGATAAATCTTACCCAAATAACCCACTTCCTAAAAACTAGAATAGATCAAATACAAATCAATAATTCCATGAGATAGAAGAAATATTAGAATAAATAGGTATCTGATATGAAAACAACTGGAAAAGAGGTCAAGAAGAGAGCATTTAAGAATCACTGGATTCTCTGAAGACTATATTTTAAAACAAACCTGGATATTATATTTCAGGAAATATAAATGAAAATTCAGTCCCATATTAAAGCCAAAAAATAATTTTTATAAATTAAAAAAATTTAAATGCAGAAGCCTTTCAAGGTACAAGGAATCAAAGTAAGGACTACATAAGACCTGGAAATTCTAACATAAATGAGATATCGGAATACAATATTTCAAAAGATTATAATAAAAAATGACTTACCTTGCAAAGAATATAAGGAGAATACAGGAGAAAAAAATGAATTTTAATGAAACAAGATTCTTCAAAGAATTTCTGATGATGGAGATAAAAAGAGCTGAATAGGAATTTTGAAATATAAATGTAAGTCAAGAGAAATCTAAAAAAATGGAAGGAGCTATAGGATGATATAATACTAACATCCTAATAAGGAAGAAGAAACATGACCTTAAGAATCTTAGTGACTCCAAAAAATATTTAGGGCAAATTTTGTTTTGGAAATATCTATTATTTTCATAAAATCAACTCTTAGTTTTGTTTATTAATTCAAAAGTTTTCTTATTTTCTATTTCATTAATTTCCCCTTTTATTTTCAGAATTTCAAATTTTGTATTTAATTGGTTTTTTTTTTAATTTGTTTTCTAGTTTTTTTTTTTTAGTTGCATGCCTAATTCATTGATTTTTTTTTTTTTTTCTCTATTTTATACAAGAAAGCATCTAGAGATATAAAACTTCCCCTAAGAATTGCTTTGGCTGGATCCCATAAATTTTGATATGTTGTTTCATTACTGTCATTCTCTTGTATGAAATTATTGATTGTATCTATGATTTGTTGTTTCACTTGCAGTATCTACTATTTTCAAGAGCTTGGGAAGCTGCTTCTTTCATTATAGAGAGATAATTGATTTTCTTGTGTTTGGACTTATCTTACTTGGCTGTAAATTTTAGTGGCTCTAAATCAGGACAAAAGAATCATAAATTTAGAGCTAAAAGAGAACTCACTAGTTATCTAGTCCAACTCCTTGAAATTTCCAGATAATACAACTGAGGCCTAAGATCACAAAGAAAGCAAATGGCAGATTTGAGATTTAAACTCAGGTCCACTTGATTCCATACCTGGTACTCTGCTTTATATCATATTATAAGGGGTCATTCCAAGTTCCATAAAGATATTAAGTTATGACCAGAGTGGCTATCTAAATGAGTTGGTAATAATCCAAAAGTACAAATGGCCTATGTTCTTCTGAGCTGTCTCAGAGCCTAAAAACTTGATATGTGTACACACACACACACACACACACACACACACACACACACACACACACACACACACACTTACTTCTTGTGTATTATTCTGAAGATAGCTTGGCTAATGGAACTAATAAGGAACAGAGCCAAGTATGTGTAAGCTCACTTCATTTTTATTATTAGCATTACTCTGACCAGTATAATTTTAAACAGAGTTCTCAAATACTTTTCAAAAATCTAGAAAAGAGAAGAACATTAACTTCTTATAAATTTCTAAAGCACCCACACTTTCATGATAAAAACAGATTTAGTCTAGGTCCAGAGAACAAAGCAAATCTAATTCAAAAATATCTAGGTTCAAACAATTCTTTCCTCCCAATCATGTCAGGTTTTATAGAGTAATAAAATAAAGGCATGATCTTACTTATTGGACACTGCTGCACAAAAGGTAACTAGACTAATCTGCATTCTTGTCTCAGCTCTGCTACTATAACTTTCAATATGCCATATTTCTTGATGTTTCCTCTTCTATAAAATGAAGAAGTTGAACGACCAAATGATAATGTGAATTATAAATTATGTTCTAGCAGTATACTAATAAAAAATGTTTTAGCTTAGTCATATATCTTAGCATCTTCTCAATAAGTAATTAAAATTCACACATTCTATGTAGAAATAACTAAGGGACAGAGTATGTACTCTACTGGTATTCCAATAAAGTTAAGAGAACTAAAATAAAGCCCCCAACAAAATGACTGAAACCTCTGCAACAAATTTATGATACATGCCATGGTACATAGCTAGAGACACAAGGCATCAGTAGGCACAAATAGATTGCAATTTGTATCATACTGGAGGGAATACATACATTGAAGGGATGAAGGGTCTGTATGAGAAGCTGATTCCTTTCCTTGCCTCATTCCCCACCTTTTGGACTTCAAAATTTTACCTCTAATGCGGTTTCATTATGGACTTTAGCTCAGTGCTTTAGGCCTCCTTCTTCTAGTTCATCCTACTACACTTGCGGCCTACTCACTATTGAATATCTGTCTGCAAAGCCCATCCCTTTTGCCCATCAATAAGTTTCTCCTGGAGATTCCATTTTGTGAAGGGGCCCAGATTGATCTGCCTTTACTGTCCTCCCCAAACTGTTCCTAATTTTCTGGGCTTCAAAATAATCATTTTCCACTCCTCTTCCACTCCTTTTTTTGGTGGTGTCTTTCTGCATTAGAATATAAACCCTTTGCTGCATAAATACTACTTTGGAAAATAATTCGGAATTACACAAATAAGTTAACTAAAATGTCCATATCCTTTGAATCAGAGACTCTGTTACTGGACTTTCATGGAGCCAACAATAGGAAATATGTCCTGATATACACCAAAAATATTTACAGCAACATTTCTGGTGATAGAAAGGAACTATATAGGGCTTATCAATAGGGGAATGGCTAAACAAACTGAATATATATGCAAATGAATGTAATGTAATATTACTATGTTGTAAGAAATGATGAATGTGATGAATTCAGAGAAGCCTGGAAGGATCTGCACTGATACCAAGTGAAGTAAACTGAACCAAAAAAACAATATACACAGTGACGACAATTAATATAAATGGAAAGAAAGACAACCCACATACACACACACATACAGAAATCAAAAGTAAATATAGCAAAATTATACAAATTAAGCATGACTTAAGTGAAGAGATATGATAGGACACTCTCAACTCACTTCTTTGAGATGAGAGATCCACAAGTATGGTACATTGCACATGATTTCATACTTTTTCAATGTATTAATTGATTGTGCTGATTTTTTCCTCTTTTTTTTGTTTTTAAAAAATGTGGTTTCAAGATCATAGGTTTTTAGGAGGAGGTGGAATACTAAGGAAAACTGGGATAATGTAATAAACAAAGGACATCAATAAAGATTTATTTAAAGAAGACCCAATTATTAGCTCTTTAAGGACAGAGAGATTTCTTTTTGCTTGTATTTACATATTCAGCATTTAGTACAATGCTTGGCGCATATTACTAAATGTTTATTTTCTTTTCTTTTTGTCACAAATCTAGATATCTCAAAATATTAGTAACTTTACAAAAATGTATGTTTCTATTTCAAATATAAAATGATTCACAACAAATGAAAAGTCTATTCACAGGATAAAATGAAGTTACTCCTTCACATTCATACTTACATTGTTCTCCTGGTTTTTGTTGTTCTTTAGAAGCGTAATAATACAGTTATGAATGAAGAAAGCAAGAGTAAGTACTCCAGTCAACTGTGGAAAATGAAATCTGATCTCTAGGGGAAAAAAAGGAGAGAAGTCATCAAAATTTACAACTAGGAGAGATACATTAGCTGCCAAAGATGTGATCAATAACCAAATGGCAAAAATCAGTAGTTTCTGCTTTGTTTTAGATGTGCCAATTAAAAAAAAAAAAAAGTTTCCTGTTGTTGCTTTTGTCCAACATTACATGAGAATGGCATGAATTTACTAAGAAAATGCTCACAAAAATTGTGAATTCATACAGCCATTCTGGAGAATGATTTGGAACTATGCTCAAAAAGTTATCAAAATATGCATGCCCTTTGATCCAGCAGTGTTACTACTGGGCTTATATTCCAAAGAGATCTTAAAGAAGGGAAAGGGACCTATATGTGCAAGAATGTTTGTGGCAGCCCTCTTTGTAGTGGCCAGAAACTGGAAACTGAGTGGATACCATCAATTGGAGAATGGATGAATAAATTGTGGTATATGAATATTATGTAATATTATTGTTCTGTAAGAAATGACCAACAGGATGATTTCAGAAATGCTTGGAGAGACTTACATGAACTGATGCTGAGTGAAATGAGCAGGACCAGGCGATCATTATATACTTCAACAATAATATTATATGATGATCAATTCTGATGGATGTAGCCTTCTTCAACAATGAGATGAACCAAATCAGTTCCAATAGAGCAGTAATGAACTGAACCAGTTACACCCAGCGAAAGAATTCTGGGAGATGACTATGAACCACTACATAGAACTCCTAATATCCCTATTTTTGTCAGCCTGCATTTTTGATTTCCTTCACAGGCTAATTGTGCACTATTTCAAAGTCCAATTCTTTTTGTACAGCAAAATAACTGTTTGGACATATATACATATATTGTATTTAATTTATACTTTAACATATGTAACATGTATTGGTCAACCTGCTGTCTTGGGAAGGGGGGGTGGGGAGAAGGAGGGAAAAAATTGGAACAAAAGGCTTGGCAATTGTCAATGCTATAAAATTACCCATGTATATATCTTGTAAATAAAAAGCTATAATAAAAAAAAAAAAAGAGAGAATAAGCCGAAAATGCTCTACAAAAAAGAACAGAGAAGGAAGAAAAGTTTGTATGATTTTTCTCAACAAATGGTCTTAAAAGTATTGGTGATATTTGCCTTAGGCCCTCCTCTCTTGGCATTCAATTTCAAAAGTGTGAAAAACCAGTGAGATGAATTTAGGGGACACATCAAACTTTCTGGAGAGAAAAGGTAAAATAATGCATATAAATATGAATGGTAACAAAAAGGGAAGTCTTTGAAGAACCTGTTTTTCAGTGTAGATGTGCTGTATTTTGATTATCCTGTTTGTCTTTTTATAATTGTTCAGTCATTTCAATGATGTCTGACTTCATGATTCCATTTGGAATGGGTATTGGGTCTACATCCCAAAGAGAACATAAAAGAGGGAAAGGGATGCACATGTACAAAAATGTTTGTATTGTCCTTTTTTGTGGTAGTAAGGAACTGGAAATTGAGGTGATGCCCATCAATTGGGGAATGGCTGCAAACAGAGAAAGAACTATGGAGACTGAATGCGGATTGAAGCTTACTATTTTCCTTCCTTCCTTCCTTCCTTCCTTCCTTCCTTCCTTCCTTCCTTCCTTCCTTCCTTCCTTCCTTCCTTCCTTCCTTCCTTCCTTCCTTCCTTCCTTCCTTCCTTCCTTCCTTCCTTCCTTCCTTCTTTCTTTCTTTCTTTCTTTCTTTCTTTCTTTCTTTCTTTCTTTCTGTATTCCCTTTTTGTTATTATTTTTCTTTCTCAATGTGACTCATGTGGAAATATGTTTAAAATGACTGTACATGTATAACCTATATCAGATTACTTATTGTCTTGGACAGTGGATTAGATAGGGAAGGAAGAGAGAAAAGAAATTTGGATTTCAAAATCTTACAAAAATAAATGTTAAAAAGTATATTTACATATAATTGAAAAAATAAAATACTATGAAAATAGATATTGGAGCAGTTTTCCATTTCCTTCCCTAATTCGTTTTTACAGATGAGGAAACTGAGTCAAAGAAGGTTAAGTGACTCACCTGGGATCACAGAGCTAGCAAGTATCTGATGCTAGATTTGAACCCAGGATGACAAGTCTTCCTGATTCAAGGTGCAGCAGCACTGTATCTATTTACAACCTAGTATCCATTAGTAGCATTCAATCCCCACCAATGATAATGTACGGAGGGAGAAAAAAAATTGCTAATATGATTATCCCAAGTATTTTTATTTGACCAATTAGTAACTGTGGAAAAATGTTTTCTTGGCTAGACTCAGAATTTGTTAGCAAAGGCTACCTGGGTTATTGTTCTCTATTAGCAGTGAAAAGTTGCAATATTTATACTAAACATAGTGGGTCTCAGAACCTCATGCTTATGGCAAATGATGATATTTGCCACAGGGGGAATAGCTTTAGCTGCCCAGCCACAATAACACATATTCTATAATCACAAAGGTGGTGTAGTTCCCACTGATTTGGACTGGGTAAGCTGTTCAAAAAAAAAAAAGGGAAATGATCACCAAAGTAAAAACACATTTTCCTATTATCACCCTTCTTTTACAAGCACTTCTCTTCTGAGAAGGAGGTGATGGGAATGCTGTAGGAAGCAGGGGGAAGAGGACAAACAAGGCCATGAATATCTTTACTTCAAAACTCCTTATAAACAAAGTTCCTTGATTGCCCTTTGTTAGTTGCTTAAGAGATACCTAAGCTGAGTCACTTATGAATAGCTCATCAATCATTTTTGGATATCTTTAAAAAGGACAAATTAAAATAAATCTAAATAGACACAACCTCCAACACTGTACAGAGTTAGTTGTTCAGAATATTAACAAGAGTGCAACAAAATACTGATTTATCTTGATTAGAAATAAAATGATGCCAAAACAATCTATATTTAGAGATCACAAAGTAACATTCTTTGAAAAAATAGAAGGATTCTCTCTCTCTTTTAATAATAGTTTATTTTCAAAACACAGAGCTAGTTTTCAACATCTACCCCTGCAAAAACTCTGTTTCAAAAATCAAATTCCTTTCCTTCCCCTCCCCTCACTGACAGCAAATAATCCAATATATATTGAACATTATAATTTTTCTATACGTATTTTCACATTATCATGCTGCAGAGAAAAATCAGATCAAAAATGAAAAAAATGAGAAAAAACAAAAGCAAGCAAACAACAACAAAAAAGGTTAAAATACTATGTTGTGATCCTTATGCTTTTGCCTCAGTTGTCCCCCAAACTGAAAATACTTTCCCTCCCTAACCCCTGTCCTTTGCAATCCTTGATTTCCTTTAAGATTTATCTCAAGCATGACTTACTGCATATCTTTTTTAGTTCTCAAGACTGCAAATGTTTTCCCTTTCAAGGAAACCACATTTTTTATTTCTAATTAATCATCTGCCTGATTTACATAGTTATCCTGAGATGCACTGTTTTTCAGGGTATAGTCTATTATACTGAAGAAATATCAAAATTTCAAAAAAAAAAAAAATCAAACTATCAAAAAAAAAATGAAAAGACTAGGAAAAGACTAATAATCATAATCTTCATTCTTCCAAAATCAGCAAGCTCTTACCATAACAGAAACAATGTTGATGATAGGCAGAATTCTTGATGAACAAACTCAAAGTAGATGTTATCTGCATATGTCAATCATGCAACAGATTTCTCAACCTTCAAAATCCTGAGATAATGTCTTGATTAAAGAACTGTTTCTTTTTTGTTATTCCAACATACATTACTTTCTTTCTTTCTTTTTTTTTTTCAGGTTGGGGTTAAGTGACTTGCCCAGGGTCACATAGCTAGGAAGTATTAAGCGTCTGAGACCAAATTTTGAACTCGGGTCCTCCTGAATTCAGGGGTAGTGCTCTATCCACTGTGCCACTTAGCTGCCCCACATACATTACTTTCAAAGTAGAAAAGACAGCAAGGAATAAATTAACCTGCTTAACTAAACTAATCAAGAGGGAAAAGGCCTCAACCTTATCCCTGATTTTATCTTATCTTTAATAAAAACGACTTAGAGTTTATCAAAGAGTAGGATAGTTCTATAATAATTATAGAGCAAGATTGTAAACTTATAGATAATACTGATTTCATAGTTCTTAAGCTCTAACAGCTTACCTGGCACAAAGTACTCTGTTGATGTAAACCAATGAAATTCCAAATGGAAACCCAATTGAAAAGTCTTCAGGGTGACAAAGAAAATCAAATAGATAACTGATATAGTGCCTATAAGAAAGAAACAATCAGAAAATGTTTATCATTTGAGTGTCTTTCAAAAGAATTTATGAAGTACTTTAAACAAAATACAGGAAACTTTTATTGCTCTCTGAATCCAAGAGCAATTCCCCCAAAAACCCAATTTAGAGGTAAAGCTTGGAAAGATGGTTCTGTCTATGTGAAAGGAAGCAGGAATATCAGGAGGAAAAAAATGGATTCTGAGGAGAATGCCAATAATAAAAAATAATTCTTTCAGATTTGATTGCAACATTTCAAGTTACTCTTAGACTCTAGTTTATATTTTTAATTAGACTTCCCCTTAGGGTCATGATTAAATTCAATTGGATTACATTCACATAAGCTCACCCCATGAGGTAAAAACAAAACAAAACAAAACAAAAACAAAAACAATCTGGACTTGCTTTAACATGGACTTTCCAGATGATAAGGAAGAAATTAAGTTAGGACACAACTGAAAGAGTTGGCTAAAATGTTAGAAAGTATCTGGCTCCCTCTCCAATGAAGTCCTGGTTAGGTATTATTACGTTATAAGCTGTAGATCCCAGGCTTTACCCTGCTTTGGATGTTACACACAGGAAAATGTGGAGCATGTAGAGATGTAGGACAGTCTAGTTGGAAGGGATAGTTACACTCAGGGATTTAATAACCAGTTCAAAAGGAACTTAATAGCTAGAAGCAACAGCTGAAGTTTTATGTCCAGGTTTGGGGTTTAGCCAATGTCCTTTTAGGGTTTGGTGAAAGTTAGCTTTCTTTAAAAAAAAAAAAAAAAAAAAAAAAAAAAAAAAAAAAAAAAAAAAAAAAAAAAAAAAAGTTTGGCCATCCACATCTAGAGAGAGAACTATTAAGACTGAATGTGGATCAAAGGATAGTATCTTCATTATCCTTTTTGCTACTGTTGTTGTTTGCTTGTTTTTTTTTTTCTTTCACCTTTTAATCTGATTTTTCTTATGCATCACGACAAACATAGAAATATGTTTAGAATTGTACATGGTTAATTTGTATTGGATTGCTTATTGTCTATGGGAGTGAGTAGGGTGGAGGGAGGGAGAAAAATTTGGAACACAAGGTTTTACAAAGGTGAATGTTGAAAACTATCTCTGCATGTATTTGGAAAAATAAAATAAATAGAAGAACCAAGAGTGAGAGGACAAGGCACTCTGGGATAGCAGCTTAAAGAAACATTATAGACTTTGATCAGCCTTTGGTATGAAGAGAACTAAAACCAAAATAGGAAAGATAGTCTAAGAGGAAAAGGATGGATAAAAAGGAACCTATTAATGGATCTTGCAAGGAGCCTAATAATCAGTTTCAAGAGCTGAGATCCAAACATGAAGATGGAGTACAAATATGTGATTGAAGAATGTGATTGAAGAAATCTGTAGAAATGCAGAGTTGAACAGGGTAAAGAACTATGTATTCAGGTTGTTAGAGGGCTTATTAGCCCAAGTATTGAAAGTCTAAGAATGACAACAGGGGATAAGATGCAGAGGAAGACCACAAGATGGTTACTAAATTCAAAGAAAAAAAATCTCAGATCTAGATATCAGTAGAAGGAAGGAACAAAAAAGGGAAGAGGGTGGCACAAGTGAATTACATGTTCTTTGAAAAAGGAAAAGTCTTTGGAGAAGGGACAGAAGAATGGCTTTCAGGTGGCACTGGAACAATCCTTCCTCTTACAATGGAGAGCTGAAGAAAATTGATATGGATAAAAATGGTTACAAGAGATATGACATCCTCATGGGGAAAGATAGGTTTCAATAAAAGTGAGGAGATGGAAGGAATGTTGGCTAAAAAGTTTAAAAATATAAGGGAGTTTATTGAGAATGCAGAAGTTCTAAATGGCATAGTGAAATGGTCTAGATAAATGAATGGACTATGAAAGGAACTGATTGGGGGAGAACAGGATTTATCAGAATAGGTTATTTAGAAGGAGAAAATATGAGCATCTAAGAATGTGAGATTGCACTCTGCTGTAAGGAGATACTTGGGCTTACCTAGAATGTTAAATTTTGCAAAAAAAGATGGAGATTTGAAGTTGAGCAGTGGTAGGAGTAATCCTACCAGATACAAAGGCACTGTCCTGGACTTATTCCACCATTTTTCAAACTGCTGGAAGTCAGTATTATTGTCAAGGAAAACTTCAAAGGTGTGGTTGCTGGGTTGGCTATCACCTCCAGCCTCCGGACAAATTACTGTAATAGAAAAATCATTAGGTTAAGTGAAATTATGAAAAATACTGACTCTATTAGGAAAATTTCGCTTTCTTTACTAAAGGTCCCATAAGACAGATTACATCCCTTTCTTTAACTCCAAGTGATGTCCTATAAGAACAATCTAAAGTTCAGGCAGTCACACTCTAATAGTCAGAATCTTGATCCAATGGTAACAGTTTGAGTTAAAAACAAGGTTGAAATATAGTTCTGAGAAACCTCAAGAGCCAAAAATACAAATTTAAGCTTTACTCTTGCTCCAAAAAAGTTAAACATATGAACAGAAAAATTCAGAAACATAAATTAAACAAATAAAAAATGCAATCTCAAATAAAAACACTCTGGATCCAAATAGACTTTTATGCTAATTCGATCAAACATTTAAAGAAAATTAACTCTTCATAGTTATTTATAAAAATGGAGAGAAAAACCCCACCATATTAACTTCTTCTTATGAGACAAATCCTAACCCAAGAAGGGAAAGGAAACTATAGATCTAAATGACTAATAAATGCTAATACAAAAATATTCAATAAAATATAAGCAAGGAAATTAAAAGAAATATTCACAAATAGGCTAAGTAGGTTGAAATTTTATCAGAAATATAGGCATAGTCTAGTATTAAAAAAAAAAGGATAATAGTTTAATAATAATAAAAAGTCATGTAATTAAATTAAAAGATGGGAAAATATGAAATAAAATATCCATATATTAAAATTCCTAAAAGCATATAAATTAAACTTTTAAAATTATTAATATTGTTATTAATAACAACAAATTTTCTAAAACCAAAAGCTGGCATTACTTATAATGGAGAAACCCCCCAAAATCTTTCCAATAAGATCTAGAAATGTCTAATGCAGATGCGTTATTTAAAAATCATCTATAGATCTAGAAATGCTAATTATAGAAAAGACAAGAAAAATAGAGAAAATAAACATAATCCCAAAATATGGCAAAATTATCTCTATTTGCAGACGATCCAAGAATTAAATGAAAATATTAACCAAACAATAACTTCAATAAAGTAATATTTTATAAAATAGATTCATAAAAACCATCAGTCTTTTTGTATTTTACTAAAATATATCATTAGGAAGATAGAAAAAAAGAAATTCCATTCAGAATAAGTACAAGCATAAAATATAGGGAAGTTAAATTACCAAACCAATAGTAAGGACTTATGTGACTATAGCTACAGCACACCTTTTACAAAAATAAGGAATTAAATAAGCATGTAGATATTCATTATTCACAAATAAGCCACAATATCATGAAAAAATGGCAATGTAAAAATTATTTTACAGATTTAGTATCAAACAAAACCACTAAGAAAATGCTTTGTAAAATGAAACAGTCATTAAAAAAGAAGAAAAGGTAAAGAATTCTGACAGAAATAACAACAAAAAAGAGAAACAGAAGAAACCTAGCAATAAAAGATTTTAAAGTATATTATAAAGAAGTAATCATCAATTTTTTTAATATTGGTTAAAATTTTAAAAATTATCAATGTAATACAAACAATTAAAAAAAAAAAAAAGATTTTCCAGAAGCAATTAAACATAGAAACCAATTACTCCATCAATCAAAAGACCCAAAATGTTGGGGTAAAGACTCCCTTTTTGACAAAGAACTACTAGGATAACTGCAAAGCAGATTAGTAAAAATAAAGTTTAGAAAAATATGTTATATTGATATCATAAGGTCCAAATGTATACATAAATAATATATGCTAAGTAATGTCATTTTAAAAAACAGGAGAATGTTGGGTACTACCTTATATAAAAAGGGAAAAAAAAGTCTTAAACAAGTGACACTTGATTAAGGCATTTTTAATTACATGAGATTTAAAAGCATTTACATAAAACTCATGCTACTATAATAGAAGAGGAAACAAATCTTTGTAGTAAATATTTCTGAGAATGGTTTGAGATCTAAGGTATATATGAGACTGATATATATAAAAATAAAAGCCATTCTTTAATATCTAAGTGGTCCAAAGGATACAAAAGGTAAATTTTTTAAAAAGTAAACTATCAACAAACACATGAAATGTTATAAATTAAAACAACTCAGGTTTTACTTCATAGACATCAAGCTGACAAAGACAACAATATGGTGAATATTGTTGAGAATGCAGATATTCTAGGACATTAATGAATTAATGTTGGTAGTGCTCTGAATCAATTCAACCATAATGGAAAAAAAAATGGGTTTATACTACAAAAGACAATAAACTACATATATGCCTTTCAATCTAGTGATTCTATTACTAAACATATACCCCAAGAGTCAAAGACAAAGAGAACAAACAGGATAACATATACAAAAATGTAGCAGTGGTGCCCCTTTTTTTTCTTCCTAGCAAAGAACTAAAAATACTTAATACAAACTGGCTGCCAAAAGGCTAACCAGAGTTATATTAAGGTAATGGAATATTATTCTACCTTAAGAAATGAAGAATATGAAGAAGAGATACTTGGTTAAGACTTGTGTGAACTGATAAAGAGTGAAGCAAAAGAATCATCAGCTGTAGTTCCTTCGGAGTTTTAACACTTTTGCTATCATTTTCAGGTCCATCTCATTTCATTCATCCTATTAACCTATCCTTACTTTTGTATCATCTGGTTGTATCTCTTAATAATCTGATTTGGTTGATTAATTTTCAAGGCATACATATTAGTCTTTAAATAGAGATTCTATTCTTCCTCATCATTTTGTGTTGATTTCCTGTCTCTCTTGCACTTAGTCTACTGAAATTTAGTCCATGGGATCCTATCCATTCTCTGAACCTTTAGAGCTCTTCTACAATCTCGTATATGGCAAATTCTATCAGGCTCAGCTTTCCTTTTGTTAACAATCCATGGGGTAGTCACTCTGTGCCACACCCACCCTCTCACACTTTCCTACTATTGCCAATGAATATTCAATTAATCAACAAACATTAAGCACTTATTATGCGCTGATTATAGTGGTAAGAGAGGTGAATATAAAGACAAAAACAAAACACTCTGTCCTCAAGAAATTTACAGTTTAACAGGGAACACAACATGGGTGTAAGCATGACTCTCCCTACATGCACACACATACACAGGCGCACGCGCATACACACACACATGCACTGCATGCACATACACCCCCACGCACACACAGTAGTTTTAAGGTAACTGGGAGGGAAGACAGGAGCAGCAGGTGAGGTGAGGAAGGTGAGGAACGGAGGTGAAGAAGGTGAGGAAAGAGAACGTTCCAGACACATAGGATGATAGTTTACTGTAAACATGGATGGGAAGAACAGCAAGCAAATCATTGTGACTGAATCAGGGTGTGGAGTGTGGCTGGTCATGCCAGAGAAATTAATGTTTGATCCTAGAGGAGACGGGAATTTAATGAGCAGGAAAATGAGAAGTCAGAACTGTAATTTGGGAGGCTATATGGAGAATAAACTCAAGGGGAGAGACATTACACAGAAAACCCAACCAGGGCCCAATTATTGAAATATTCCAAGTAAGAAGTGATAAAGATAGAATGGTATCTGAGTGCTGAGTGGAGAAAAAAAAATATGTAGGAGATGTCATTGAAAGATTTGGAAACATGTTTAGATGTTCTTGGAGGAGTTGAAGACACTGAGGTTAAAAGTCTGGGTGATTGCAAGAATGGCAGTGTCCCTGATAAATAGGCAGGTCTGGAAGAGGGGGAAGGCAACAATAAATTCTGTTTTAGATCTTTTGAGTCTGAGATGTCTAGAGGACATCCAATCAGAAAATGTCCAGTAGATAATGGGAGATATGGGAAAACAGCTCAGGAGAAAGACTCCAGTTGGATCTACAGAGCTGAGTTATCAGTTAGAAATTATATCTGATTGCTCAGGAGCTCTTGGGATCATGAAGACAGTAGGGAGAGAGAACGACCCAGTCACAGAACTATGGGGCACATCTCCAGCTGGGGGGCTGGGCACTGACGAGGAGCTAGCAAAGGGTTAGGAGGGGAACCAAGAGAAACCAGGGCAATGAAAACCCAGGGAGGAGAGGGTTCAGGAAGAGAAAGTAGTCAACATTTCTATTCCATGGAGAGGTGGAGAAGGAAGAGAACTGAGGAAAGGTTACTAGCTTTGGTAGAATATCAGTGGTAACTTTGGAGAGAGTAGTTTCAATTAGTCAGAATGAGATCTAGCATAAGAATTATTTCCTCTGTGTTTAAAAGAATGAAATATCATTAAAGCAAGGCAAGAATTTATTAGCTGCTTTATTTTTTGGGGTAAGAGAGAATTCTGGCAGATTCCTGGTGCATTAAAGTCATCCAATATTACTAAATTATTCTTCTCTGACATGTTCATTACATGTTTAAAAAATCCTCATCTACTTCCTCCTTTTGTCTAGGTAGTCTATATTATACTATATGAAATTGTCATAAAAATGTTTTTTGCTATTTTTCTGTCCTTTGCTCTATTGTTGATCTGGTTCCTAGTTTTCCTTGGGGAATATATTCATTGAACACCTTCTTAGTATGCAATGCTACTTTGCAATCCTCCTACTCCAAACACAATGATCTGTTTCATTAATTTTGAATAAAGTATATATTTAAAGCCACAATCTAGCTATGAGTCCTTAACACTAAGACTCAATGATATGAGGTTGAATTTGCCTTCTTGCTTTAGGATTTCTAGTTCAGTTTATTTAACAAACTTCATTGCTCAGTACCCAAGGAATAGTTTCTGTTTCTAGCTCCCACCTAAAGAGTTTGCCTCCTGGGAAATACTGGGTATCCTGTGTTGTCTAGATAAGTACACAAGTTTTCTCCCAACTGTTCCCTTTTCACTTGAGGAAAATGAAAAGACAAGATCATGTAGCTGGCAATCAATAAGGCCAGCATCAAAACTTGAGTCTTCCTGAGTTCTTATTAAATGTATCTATAAGTAGTAATTAATTGGAAGCTAGTAGTATTTAAAAGACATCTCAAATATAACGTTCTGGGGATCAGCTACCATACTCACTCACAAAAGCATCCTTTGTCAAAGAACCAGACTATAGGAGATTAGTATCTTATCAGAAACCACAAGCTAACAGGAAAGTCAGGAACTCAGAAATCTGGAATCAACAATTTGCTCTGTGTGCAGCTTCTTCTGTGTGTGCCTCATTCCTCACCCATTATCTTGGAATGAATTTACAGAGCCAGAACCATATGTGAGTTCAGTCTATTTCCTAGGGACCCCATCAAACATACCAACCCACCTAGCTAAAATCCCTCCCTAGCTTCATAAGTCTTTGTAATAACATGCTATATAAATTGACAATTACCCCTGGGTAACTCGGCACTTGTGTCATCACCAAAACCTTGAAGGTAATTTCCTAAATAAATTTGTTCTTTCCTCATACTAAAGCAGGCAAATTCCTACAACTCATTCCCCTCATCTTCTATTTTCCAGTTTTACATATTCAAACATGTAAATTTCCCAGTTCAAAAGCCCTTGGTGACTCCATATTACTTCTAAAATAAAATACAAACTCTTCAGGAAAATGTTTAAGGCCCTTCATAACCTGACTCCAATTTACCATAACCTTGCTCCAATTTGTTTTTTCTTTAAAAAACAAACATTAATTTTTAATATTCTTTAAAATTTTTCTGTTTTAGCTTACACTTGCCCAATTCTAATTTGTGAAGAATTTCTTTTTTCAATGAGTTTTTGTACCTCTTTTTCCATTTGGAGCTTTTTTTTTTTTTTTGCTGAGGCAACTGGGGATAAGTGACTTGCCCAGGGTCACACAGTTAGGAAGTGTTAAGTGTCTGAGGTCACCTTTGAACTCATGTCTTCCTGACTTCAGTGTTGGTGCTCTCTCCATCGTGCCACTTCGCTGCTCTCCAATTCTGATTTTTAAGGTATATTTTCTTCAACATTTTTAGTGATTCTTTTTACCAAGTTATTCTCTTTTCATAATTTTCTTAAATCACTCCCATTTCTTTTCTCAATTTTTTTCTCTATCACTCTTATCTATCTTTTTCAGAAATTCTTGTTGTTTTTGTGTCCAAATAGAGTTTTTCTTTGAGGATTTACTTGTAACTGTTTTCATACTTTTGTCTTTTTCTGATTTTGCATATTATTCCCTGATACTCTAATATTATGGGTGTTATGTTTTGTGTATTTTTGCTAATTTTTTTCAGACTAATTCTTAACTTTATATTCATGGTGAGCACTGCTCATCTGGAGTGGGGGAGGTAGGGCACTATTCCAAACTTCAGATTTTTTCGTGCTGCTATTTTCAGAGTTAGTTCTGTGGGTCAGCAAATTTTTCATGTGGAGAAGAGTGAATACTATTCTCCTAGTCTGTGCTCTGGTCTTTACCCAGGAAGGAGCCGTTTCCCTGACACCACAAGTGCTGGTGCTTCCCTTTCCTTTGAAACTGCTCCCAAGATCCTTGCTTCCTTGTGACTGACTCCTAGCGTTCCTCTGCTTTGGAGCTATGGCTCAAAATTGTGTATGAACAACAGAGTGCTAATCAGCGCCAGCAGGAAGGTCTCCTGTAATCTCTCTCTGACCAGTTTTCAAACTCCTTACCATCTCTGGGCTGAGAATTTCTGAAGCTGTTGCTGCCAAGCTACTTGAAAGGCCCACTGATGGTGCCAGTATCATGCATGCTTTGGACTGATCACTACCTTGGTTTCTAAGAGTTCTCTTGCCAACCCTATAAATTGTCTTAGGCTGGAAAATTTTTCTCATCCTGACCTTTTGCTGACTCTGCTGCTCTAAAATGTGATTTGAGGCATTAGCTTAAAGTTGACTGGAGGTGAATGTTGAAACAACTCATTTGGTTTGCTGCCTGTACTCTGTGATCTTGGCTCTGTTCTGCCCCTCCTCTCCTTTTTAGAGTTATTTAAAATTATTTCTTTTCATTCCAATTTCCCATCAAACCAGGCTATGCACTCTTCCCCCAAATCTTTTTTCCATCTTTTGTTTCTGTGCATTTGCATATGCTGTCTTCCATGACTAGAATACCCTTCTTCTTCACCTTCCATCTTTTGAGAATCCTTATCTTTTATCAAGGTTCAACTCAAATTTCTACCTCCTTTGTGAAGCCTTTTGTGGTTTTTCCTGACCTCAACTTTTGTACAATCTTCTTACTTAAGTTACCTTGTACTTACTTACCTGGAAATGTTATATCTCTACCCACTGTCTCTACTTGGCAGAAATGTAAATTCCCTGTGAGCATCAAGACACCTTTTTTGTCTATATATCTCTAGTATTTAGGATACATAAGAAATGCTTAATAAGTGTTTAGCAGAAATGGAAAGAGAAGCCAAAAAAGGGACAATGATTTTTATATAAAAGCATAAAAATACCATATTCTTGAAAGCTTTTTGTATACTTGAAGATAAATAACCTAATGTTTATTTATTCCCTCAACAAACGATATAATATAATCACTGGTTGTTAGACTACACTTCAATCAGAAAATAACTTATACACTGCATAGACACAGGTGTATAGATGTATTTTTTTATATACACACATATATATATATTTCCTTAGATATAAATATCTATGTATATGTATATGTAAATCTATGTGTAGATCTCTATCTATGAACCATAATAATGAGGCCATATGTAAGAATTTAAGGAAAGTGAAGATCCACAGCAATCCTTCTTAAACTACCTAGGTAAGGTCCAATCAATGAAATTCAATAGCTGCTTAAAAACCTGATGACAATCAGATAATGTGATAGTTAATGGAAACTTATTTGCAAATGATAACTTTTTCCCTGTATGAAGAAAATTCAAAACCAGTTTTCATCATGACTCATTTTTCAGTACAATTTTTTGCTCTTAAGCTATTATTTTATAAAGAAAACACCTGTGCAAAGTGTAGATCTAACCCATGATAAAAAGATAATTCACCCAAGCCAAATGATGAAGTCTTACATTTTATCAAAGACAAAAAATAAACTTGTTTCATCTCTAATAAGAGTTTCTAACTTTATGGCTCTTCTCTCCAGTATGTAAAAATGCCATACATAAATCAAAACTAAGTAGAAAAAGAATGCTTACTACTTTTTTTGTTTAACAAAGGTTTTTTTTTTTAAACTTCCTCAGCATTAGGCAAAAAAATTCATAAATAGCTCAAAAACATATTTCAATCTGCCTTTTATATACTTTAGCAGGCATGTGCCATATGTGATATAGTATAGGTAATTACATTACAGAGGTATCAGCAAAAGACAACATGGAAGGGACATGAATTTCACCTGTGACTTTATTTTCAATATATTTAAATATATGATGAAAAAGTTTAAGAAATAACAGCATTAGTAGATAATATACTAATGTTATCAACTGTTATCAGGGAAGCAGTAGCATTTTCTCTTATGTCAATCAAGGGTTTGTTTGCTTCCTATGGAGATTGTTAGTGAGAAGGGCATAAAGCAGAGATTTCAAGATAATTATGAAAATTCTTAGAGTGGGAGGAAAAAGAAAATGACCACAATGGATAACAGTTGTTAATTCTTTCATTTTCTTTTTAGCACACAAGCTAATTAGATATAATTAATAGCATTTATTTAATACTTACTGGCTGCATGACCCTGCACAAGTAATTAACTCCAATTGCCCAGAGAAAAAAGTAGATATAATTAATAGGCAAAACATAAGTACAATTATTGTAAACTCTTAAATTACTGATTAATATTTATCTCCATAAATTTTCAGAAGTTACTTAAGTCCTGTGAATCTTGTTTGAAGTTTAGGTTCTGAATTTAATTCAAATTTGAATTTGAATCAAAAAAATGGCTCTGAACTCAATCCAAAAAATTTAGGTTCAAGTTCAAGCTCTAACTCTTGTTTGCTATATGATGTTTGGGCCTAGTCCACTGAAGCTCTATGGGTTGCAAAATCCCTTTTGCTATGAGAAACACTCCTTCTTGTACAGAGCCCTTCTGAAGGAATGACTTTGAAAATATTAAAAATGCCACACAAATGAGGTATTGCAATGATACCAGCCTTCTAACAAACTCTGTATTGTCAAAAAAAAAAGGGGGGGGAGGTTTTTGATACTTTACGATACTCATTTACTTATTGTGAATTTTATTAACTTTTATCATCTCATATTTACTGCCCTCAAAGTCTCTTTTACTTTGTTGATCAAATGAAGCTTTTCTAATAGATACCAAGATTTTTTCTTAAGACTCCAAACTTTCTCTTTAATGCTTATTGATCTCTATTCACTATCAGGAAATTTTTTCTTGATTTGCTGAATAATATTTTCTGTTTTCTAGGTACTTTGGAGGAGGGAGAATAATAAAGCACAATGACTCAGATTAAAGAGTAGAATAGTTACTTTAAAATTTAAAGGATTCTTCCAACTAGTAAGCTAAAAAGTCACAAGCTTTAATTCTAGAATTCTTACATATTATTTATTTAAAACTGTTATAAAACAATTTTACCTGGGTTTGGTACCATTGGTACTAAGGGACATCTTCTGTGATGTTAACATGATGAAACAAAAATCTGAAATATAAAAATAAGAAACAATTTTATGTGATCCAGATGCTGAAAACCATCACCAAAAACCACTGGTAGGCAATCATGGTTAATGCTCCAGTCTTGGAGATCCTAAAAAAAAAAAAAAAAAATTTTTTTTTTTTTTTGGCTGAGGCAAAGCTAGGAAGTGTTTAAGTGTCCTGAAGCTAGATTTGAAACTTGCGTCCTCCTGACTTCAGGGCTAGTGCTCTATCCACTGCACCCCACCTGACCCCCTGAGGTTCCTAAATTTTTTGACTGTTAATGATTTAGCTTCTTTTTTATCAGATATTTGATAAAACATGTGTCCACCCACCCACTACCCCTGAAAAACATGAAAAGGGTTAATGAAAATAATTATATTCATGGAAAATTAAACATAAGCCCAGAGTGGAAAACATTCCAATTTAGATTTTAACTTAACTACAAGATTGAGGTCCTCTGAAGAAAATTGTGGTGTTTTTTACTAAAAACAAATACATTTATTTCCCCCCCAAAGAGGAAGCTGAATGAGGCAGTGAAAATTATTCTGTGATTTCATAATTTGCCCCTTAGCGACCTTCCTTAAGATGAATGTTTTATGAAGTATTATGTAATTCCTGGATGAAAAATTATATTATTTTATGAATTGCCATTATTAAGATGCCAAGATTCTGTCCAGCTCCACAAAGATGATTTAGGGTATTTGTCAGTTCTCTAAACTTCCTTTCTCCATTTCTCAAAATTTCACAACATTATCATTTACTCTTTTCTCTTTTTTGGCTATTTCAGAGGAAAAAGATATACTTATTCCTTATTGTATCTATTTCCCTCCCTTGCCATTGACTTTTTCCATTTTTCATGATCTTGCTCCAGAAATTAATCATTCCTTCTCAAACACAGCAGATCTCTTCCCAGAGAGCGATCCAGCAGCTTCTGGAGACGACAGCACGCTACACCTATCCTCTCCACTGGTTTCTTCTTATTTATTTAGAAAGTGTATAGGGAGTGAAACAACTTTCCATCTTGGCCCTTCTACTCCATGCAGCTACCACTTCATTTCTCCCTTATCTTTGCTTCACTTCTTGATCAAATTTCTGAATTCAGTTCTTTCCCATCCTCCCCTTACCCCTGGTATGTATGTATGGCTTCCCTCCTGCAAATTACAGCACTGTATATAGTGCTTTAGACTGACAAAGCACTTTAGAGAAATTAGCTTCTTTAAACTTCACAACAAATTTATAAGATGATTATAAGATATTATCAAGCTTATTTTACCGATGAGAAAGCTGGTAATTAGATAGGTACAGTGACTTGCTCCATGCCATACAGGTAGTAAAAGAGTGGAATTCTAACTCATCTCAGAATCCAAATTCATCATTTTTACATTACATATCATACCATATGTAGTACTATGTATTGGCAGAAGAAAATATAAGAATAAAAGTTATTACTTACTAAAAATAAATCTTCCAGTGTTGAAAAGAAAATTAGACATAAGCACCCAATAAACTATCATGGCTCCAATGAGAGATACCAGGGAGAACAGTAGACCAGACCAATGACCAAAGGAGCCAAAATAATATTTGCAAACATCTGGAAATTCCCAGTTTGTAGTATCTAATGAAGCTAGGAAAAAAAAAAAAAGTAAAAAGGACAGATTAAGTCAAATATTTCATATTGACAAGTTTTTGTCCTTTAAGTATCTTAAAATGCTTATCACAAGACTGGATTACTCTCCATTGGAAAGGTTTATTTCAGAAGACTTCCTTTATAGGATAATTTCTTATATTTGAATAAAGTATATAATCAGACCATCCTTTCCACTTTGAAAGGACATAATGTTTGATAATCTGACATATACAACATGATACATCTGACAATTCTGGAATTAATTCACTTATTGAAATTTTGTTATTTCTGTAGTGAAATACAACAGCTAATAAAGATATACTTAACATTATGTAGGCCAAAAACTATGGGACCAGAAACTAGCAATGAAAGCTATAAAGTTTAGAAGTTGGACAGTGTGTGGTAAGAACGCTCCTTATATGACTAAAACAGTTGTACACAATCAAGACATCAACTTAATAATAAGTCTCCTCTTTTAGTTTCAATTCTAATGAAATACAATTTCTAAGTAAAATCAAAGGATAGCATCTAATGAATTATAATGATGGAAGAACTTGTGTATCTCTAAATAATTTATTGGACAAGACAAATGAGAGAGGAAGGGGAAAGAAGGGATATAATGTGGAACTCAAAACTTGAAATAAAAAAGTTTAAAAATTGACAAAAAAAAAAAAAAAAAGCCCTTAGAAAAATTCTGTCCTTGTAACAGTACTCAGATGCAAACAAATTAGCAAATGTAATTAATTTTATATATATATATATATATATATATATATATGTGTGTGTGTATATATATGCGTGTATACATATATATGTACATATATATACATATATACACACACACACACACACACACACACACACATATATATATATATATATATATTTTTTTTTTTTAACAATTATCAATTCAGGTCCAATTCACATTTCAAACTGAAAGGGAAAAAAAAAAATTAAGCAAAGTCTTACAATATGCAAACTTTATAAATGTTTGGTGATACTTCCATAATTATATGGGAATATTAAAATTAACTGGCATTCAGTCTTCCCCACAAAATCTTGGCAAAATGTGAAACCAAAAACCACATGGCATTTATTTATAGCTTCCCTACAACTCTGAAAGGAGGCCCCAACTAGCCAGTAAATAACTTAGTTATCAAGTGAGTTAGTGTCTGTGAAGTGCTACATAAATCTTAAAGCATTTACATACAAACCCTTATCATTACAATCATCATTATAATATAATTGCATTGGATTTTTTCAGATGTTATTTGGCCAAGGTGTCAAGTATGTGTCAAATCCTATTTGCAACAATGTTGTTGGTAAAGCTGGATTCTTACTTGCAAAAAAGGCACAGCCTAAGACCCCTCAATAGCTACATGTGCTTAAAGCTCAATGCAAATCTGATAGACAACTAAATTAAAATTAGCTCCTCTTCCTATTAAAGGGATTCCAAATATCCTAAAACAAAAACAAAAATCCTCAAAAACCTTAAGACTAAGAATGGACCTCAAGAAATAGAAGGTAAATTAATTTAGAGAAGGGTCAGAATTAAATAAAAATATCTCCAGGCTTCTAGTTTATTTTGGCCTATTTTGGCTAAACATTTTGGGAACAAATTAGAAAACAGTCTGAAAAATCTATAAGGAAAGAATATCAAAATGTGAAATTCAAAGAAATATTTTCATTGCATTTTTTTCAATATTTTTCTGTTACTATTTCTACTTTTAAGAGAGGACCCTCCAAATTTATATGGAGGATTTGTAGAACTAAAACTCTCATCCTCAATGGACAAAAATGTAAGTTTTGTAAAGATACTACAAGTAAAAATCTCATTTAAAACATATGGCCTTTCTCCTTAACTTCAAGATTCTTTTGAATGGCAAATTGCTTCAAAAATGAATGCATTTTGCAAAGAGCCACATACTTTCTTGTATTTCAAATCCAGATACTACTCTCTTGAACATTTCCAACTAATAAAAGCTTTTTCTCCTTTTGGTAGGGAAGTAGTAAAATGTTTTGGGCTCATAGTGTTGTCTATAGTGTTAGATATGATCCCTGTGTCAGCTAGTTTTTGATTAATTCCTTGTTGTTGTTGTTATAAGGAAAGGTCTCTAAGGGCATAATTATTGGGAATAAACTATATTCTAAAAAGCATCAATTAAACATTAAAACTAAAGTAAAATATAGGTGTCCTAAAATTAAACAAGTAAAAAAAAATTAAATAAAATTTAAAAAAATAAAAATAAAAGTTAATGATTATAGAATGAGAGACAAGAAAACTTTAGGGACATGGTAGATAATCAATAAATGTTTAATGGCTGAATAATACCCACATCAGTGATCTATTTCAATGGGTCAGATTCTTACGTATCATTGTCCGTGATTTTACTACTCTGTAGCAGCAATAAAGTGTTAGAAGACCCATTAGAATGATGATAGAGATTCCAGTGGTAAATCCAGCCTGTATAAATACAAAAATGATTTTATTTGTAAAATACAGCACAAAATACATTGCCAGATGAGCATAAAGTAATTTGTACAGTTATAAAAGAAAAAAACAAAACTATAACTCTCTAAGAAATATCACATGGTGTTAGGATTACTAAGTGAGAACTGAGGTTTTCTGGACAATTACAAGGTGAGAACTCAGGTTGACTTGATAGAGGGGGCAAGCTCATTGGCTGGGGTGGTTCTTCCCAGAAGCCCTTGCATTATCCCACACCCATTCTCTGGGAGAATAAAAGAGAGGACTCTCAGAGAAAGAAGAAGACTCTCTGCATTACATCAGGCCTGACGGGGCTCTCTGCAGGAAGGGAAGTCACTTCTTTGGACAAGAGTTAACAGCAACTGCCTGGAGACAACGGTTCATTACAGGAAGAAGAATCTGTCGGAGAGATTTGAGTAGAAGACACAGCAGATCTCTTCCCAGAGAGTGATCCGGCAGCTTCTAGAGACGACAGCTCGCTACAACATGGATCTATGATTACATAACCCCAGACTCATTTTAGAAATGTACCAGGAATAGCAAATTGGCAGATTCCCAAAAAAGGAATTAGTTGGTGTTGGAGGGGCTACAGGAGGATGGGCATACTAGTATATTGTTGTGAAGCAAATTAGTCCAATAATTGTGGAAAGAAATTTGGAATTTTGAAATTAAAGTGACTAAAATGTCCATACATTTTGACCCAGAGATTTTACTACTACATTCATACATCAAGAGACCACTGATAAGAAAAAAATTCTCACAGTCCATAAAATATCAGCACTTTTTGTGATAGCAAAGAATTGGAAACAACATGGATGCCTCTCAAATGGGAAATGGCTAAATAATGATATACGAATACAATAGAGTTATCACTGTATAAGAAGAAATGAAGAATATGCAAAGAGAAACAAGGAAAGAGCTGCATGAATACTGAGCAAAGTAAAGATGGCCAAGAAAACAATACACACAATGAAAAGAATATAAAAGGTAAGGATTGCAAAATCAAAATAAAAAAGAAGGCTGTAAAGTTACAAAGAACAAACAAGACTCCACAAGATACAAGAATAACCTATTCCACACTTCTGTAGAAGTAAGAGGTCCACAGGTGCTGTACCTTGCCCATATTTTCAGCCTTTTTTTTTTTTTTAAATGTATTTCAGTCACTGATTTCTTTTCTCTTTTTGTGTTCCCTTTAAAAATAGTATTTCTTAAGGAATATTCTGGTAATATAAGAAAAAAAACATACCAAAAGATTTCAATAAAAAGATGTATTTTTAAAATGGCCAGGAACTTTTAAAAGAATAGAATTTAATCCCTGCTAATTATTTTGTGAAGAGTTAATAAAATTAATGAAATTTCTACTAGAACTCAAGATACAAAAAAAAAAAAATTCTTTTTAGGCAAAATTTGAAAATTACCTTACCTGTTTTATTGCCCATGGAATACTTAGTATAGATGTTCCCATCATAGTATTCCAAATCATGAAACTGAAAAAAGCAGAAAAAACTTGATGCTATAGGTTATCATAATTAAAAGTAAATTAGAAATATAGTATAAAATAGAAGTTAGTTTTGGAATCAGGAAGAACTGAATTCAAATGTTCCCTGTCAACTCCTTTTGGTTGTGACAGACGCAGAAAGTACCTTAATTTCTCAGTCTAACTTTTTGGGGCCCCCAATAACAGAATAGCAGGTAGTCTATACTTGTAGAGGGAGTTTTCTTACTAGAATCTATAATACTGAAATAATAGACAGACAAAACAAACACACCATGTAACTTTCATTCCCAAACAAGTTAAGTAACTCTCCAGGAAAATAGGTGAACGTACATTGTGACCAAACTGGTGTTTTTACCATAACCATCGGCATAGTGATCCATTTTAAAGGCAGACCCCAGTGGACTATATACATAGAGATCTTCAGGGGCTGGAAGCACATGATCAGGTGCAATCTGGATGAACCAAAAAAAAAAAAAAAAATCAGTGTGAGCTGATCAGGAGCTACAGTGCTGTGAGACTTCTTTATTCTGCAGTAAAATACCTGAACACTGTCCAGTATATTGTTCACAAATAAATGACATGTAATTCTGACCAGCTAAAAATATTCTTTTTCAAGCTAAATGGGAGAACCTGATTTAATGAGAAGCATGGTTCCAGAGAAATCAGGGTGCACAGAAAAAATAATAAACATTTACCTGGAATCCAATCCCCTAGAACATTCAACTGGCTAGATTTTTTTTTCTCTCTACATTTTTATGAAGAAGAAACTAACAACAATAGGAGATTAATTTTTTAAAAAGCAATCATAAAAGTTCCTTCTAGAAGGCCAAACAGCATTAATTCACTCCTCTGTCTTCTCTATCTAGAGCAGTATATAATGACAACTAAAATTCATAATAATTGTGGCACCATAAGATTCTGAGCTACCTTTAAAATCACTAAAAAAGGACTTGACTAACATTTAGTATGGTTCTGGACTTTGGTCTATTTTAATTTGTATTCTAATGCTCTGAAAAGTAGTTAACATATATCTATCTAGATATTTCTCACTATAAAACTATTCTATATACATATATATGCTCACTATCTATCTACTTTTGTGTATATACACATAGACACACACACACATAGTATTTTTCAATTAAAATATTAAATTAACCAAGCATCTTATTTTGAGCAAAGATTTTTTTTTATAACTTACATAAAAGAATTAGTTCAACCTATCATGAGTTATTTGAATGAAGTTATTTTTTCCACCAATCCTCTTGATGAAAAGGACATATTTTTTCCTGCGATTCTCCATTCTATTCTGAAGGAAGTATTAAACACAAAAGTAAAATGCTGCATGATTTTTAAAAACTATACAAGTACACAATAGGAAAAACAAAGGCTAGAAAATCATTCATGTGAAAATAGAGTGGGAGGAAGGGAGCTAACAAGTCTACAAAGACATGGCACTTCATGCAGCAATGTATGTGTACTATATTCTTGTTAAAACCCATCTGGGCAAAATATTCAGTTTGGGATGCCACATCTAGAGAAGGAAGAAAACTGACAAACTGGAGCATAAGGTTTATCAGGATAGTGAAGAGAAGTGGGAAAATGTCACATATCAATTAAAGGAACTGAAGAAATATTTAGCTTAGAGAAGAGAAAGTTTGAGAGATATGAAAGTTTTAAAATACTTGGGAAGACAGTCACAGAGAAATGAAAAAATTATATTTTTTCTTTGGCTTTTGGGGGCCAAATTAGCAAAAAAATCAACGAAGTTACATTGGAGGTGAATTCAGCTTAATAAAGGGAGAGTTTTCCCAGAGCTCTTAAGAATTATAAAAAAAATTTAAACTAATATTATAGGAAGAAGTAAGCTCCTGGGTTATGGAGAGCTTCAAACAGGTCACATGATTACTTGTCAGGGATGCTATAAAGAAGATTCATGTAGCTGTGAGGGAAAATGTCCCTGGAGAAGTTCCTTCCTTCTCCCTGGCTGGAGTGAGACTTTAATTCAGCCAGAACCAGATTAAAATGAAATTGGGAAATGTTTAACAAAATAAATAAAAACAGAATACTACATTGATAATATTATTTTGTAGTTTTTAAGTCCATATGTGGCTCAGAGGGATCGGTTTTAATTTGAATTTGACATTACTGATCTAGATGACACTCGTATACATGTGAACTTTGCCAACTGTTTTCTCTTTGGTTATCAGGAAAATGGAAAAATATGTTTAATTATTCTGAAGTAACCTCACATATGCACATGCATACACATACACACTCTACATCTCTGGTAGATGGGGACATGTCAGGAGCAGGATTAGCAAATGCTGTGTCCCTAAGAATACTCTGAGGGATCTTACAGATGTGTCTGTGCCAGCAGTAGTGGGATGTTGTTACTTGTCTGTCAAGTTTTGTCTCCAAAACCAAGAACGTAAAAAAATTTAGAAGTCAGAAAAAATAATTAGGTAGTATAGGCTATAGATGTCAGAATTTTAAAGAATGAAGAGATCTATATGAACTAGAGCATGAGAAGCTAACTCCATGGAAGGATGGTAGCAGGTGACTATGTGTTCTGCTGTTTACATTATCGTTTTTTTTTAAAAAGGGAAGGTAAAAAAGGTGTCTAAGACACCACTATTGAGATAACTCAGCAAATTATTACTTTGGGAGGCAGACAATGGAAAGTGGGTCAGATGTTTGACTCTCCCCCACTACCTGGCCTGGTGAAGTACAGCCATAGAATGAAAGAACACTAGACTTGGCCTGTGTTAGGCAGGAAGGCAGGGGAAAAGGCAATCTGGGGCAGAACAAGAGGAAAAGAAGCAGAAGAAATGGGGGGAGGGTAAAAACAAAGTTTGAGTACAAAGACAACAAGGGTATCGTGGATGCTTTGGAAAAAACTCAGGGCACGTCACCAGCTAGACATAAAATTTTATTATTTTCATCATTTTAATGTAAAAATCTAAGGGGAAAAGAGAGAAGTTGTGCAAATAAAAATATAATCAAATGTCACTATGTTATAATATATATTTTCACACTTTAACATTTCTCAAAAACCTATTAGTTCTTTATCGTCAATTTTTTTTGTTTTGTTTTGTTTTGTTTTGTTTTGTTTTGTTTTGTTTCCTCTATTTCTAGACTTCCCAAATTGGGACAATGTTGGGGTCAGTTTCTGAGTATTTCTGGAAAGAATGGCTGTGCCTCTATTTGGTATAGATCTGTATTATCTGAGGTCCTGCCACTATTTTAACTGAGAGTCAAGTTCCTCAAAGATTTTGGAGCAGGGGATGGCATGGGAAGTTGCTGCTAGGGACCCATAAGCTTTCACTGCACTCAAAGCAGTCTGATCTAGATAGAAGTCCTCTTGGGAAATGCAATCACACATCTGGGAAAGTTCCTAAAAGCAGGCACACCACAATGTTTCTCTTCTTTGCTTCCTTTATTAAACAACATGTAGCAGCTCAGTATACTTAACCCAAATGATTTATTTAACCCTCATGGGGTCTAAGGCTAATTTAGTTGAAGTTAAATCTAATATGTTCAAGGTCAACTCATTATATGAAAAAAAAAAAAAAAAAAAAAAAAAAACAAAAAATTGTAGCCTGTTCTGAACAGGCAACACCTCCAAAAAGTCCATTTTTGGCCCTTAAGAGAAGAAAGTAGCTCAGTCCTGATTCAGAAGATTTAGGTCACTCTCACCTCAACTAGCAATATGAAGGTCTAGAAAAATAAGGAAAAAAAATAAAGGTTATTTCTTCCCTCATTTATTGTGGTCAGCTCTTCACTCTAGCTTAATCTGCACCATCAGAAAAAAAGGTTTGTTGGCCAAATTTTTTCTTTTTTATTTCTAGGCTTTCATATATGACTTAAACATCCTTAATGTGATTGTTCTGTGAGAAAGCCATGTTACATTTTTAGGTTTCTAAACAAACCAAGAAAATTACTTTAAGTGTGAAAAGATATTAAAAGAAAAAAGTATGCATATATTCAAATTTCCTTGAGTTTTTAATCTCTTCCCTTTCTTCCTCTTCCTACCAAAACAACCTCTCTCCTGAAATTAAAAAAAAAAGACGAAGCAACTTGTCACAAAACGTGGGGTGATTCCCTATAATAGCTTTATGATTACAAAGGTACACTTTTAATTAGAATTCTAGTCCATCAAAGACCCAAAGTATCATTGGGCTTTCAGAAATGACTACTCTCCCAGAGTCCCTGGGATTAGGGATGATTTAAGATGACATGCAGGATCTCCAGAACTGCTTCTCCTAAAAGTGGAGGACAGTAGTTTCAGACAGAGTGAAGAGGAAAACTATTAGATTTGCTAACATCAGCCTTCTCTAATGCTGCTCTTGGCATCTGGCCAGCTTAAAGTTCAACCAGAATGGCAACTGTGTGGGAACGGGTGTGATAGAGGCTGTGGCAGATTTACTATTTGTTTCAACATGTTATCAGAAACTTAAGCTTTGCCCCTCACCAGTGCTCTGTCGGAAGGAGATGTGAGCCGGTTATAGTAATGAATTCGCTTGTTCATGGCAGAAGCATGGTTACTGACCCTTGGAGTGTCATTAGCCACACTGACGATGTTTGTGGGCTCCACATAAAAAGGTCTGAAAGAAAGAATACACACAAGAAAAACAGTAGTTTGCCAGGATCCCATGGGCCAAAAATTCTGGAAATCAAACATTTCAGAAAAGAACTTTTCATCCTCGCTTTGAAAGGGACTGGGAGGTACCAGAAAACAGCATTCTCTTTTCACTCTTGGTAGGAAAGGAAAGTGTCAAAACTTTTATATTATAATTCTTTTACTTTAAGTTATACTTTATTTAATTTGGGGGGCTGTGGTAACTAAAGGGACACAGAGAAATAACCTTTGAAGCAGTTATTAGGAAGAAATATGGCAACAGTCAGTTTCTATCATTAAACTTGGATAGAGATTTGAATGTTTTCTCGAGAAGTTTTTGGCACCAAATCAGAAGAATAAAATGAAGGAAAGTCCCTTTATTACGGATCATCTTCTTAATGATGCACCAGGATTATTTCCTATGACAAATAAAAATTATATTTCTTGGCTTAGATACATGGTGGGGAACAGACCTTTCAACCATCTCCCTTATAAGGTTCTTTCACAATTAAAGAAATTCAACATCAGGATTCTATTTTGCCTCATTTTCTCATTTCTTATTTTCCTCAAAGAATTTTTTCCTTGTTACTACTATGATAAACTCCCTTTTTGAACATCCCAAAACAGTATGATCTCTATCTAAGGTCCTATCCAATTATAAAAATGCTTGCTTCAATGTTACTGATATAACCTTTATCAGGTCCTGATTCTACAAAAGGACCGAGGTTCTCTGCTAAAGAATGATCAATTTCCACTGAAATTCAAATCATAATGTCTACTTGGGCTGTTCTATCAGAAAGTATATCTACTTTTCCATTTCTAATTATGCATAGAGCTGAGCAATAAAACCCCTAGAAAAAATAAGATTATCCATCAGCTTTATCCAACTCTATCATTTAAAAAAAAAAAAAACTTTGTCATTTTTAAGATTCTGAAGAATTTTTTAAATATTTAAAGTGCTTCATCCATTATTGAAGGCAGTAGTGGTGTGGCTGATGATCCCACATGATGAAAGTTGCAGAAAACATTCCTATGCATGTGCAGGGCAAGATAGATAGTCTTTGAGGTTCCTTCCAATCCAGAGATCCTATGATTAAATCTAGTCAATACTTATGCTTCTCAGTATCAGGAGAATATTGTACACAGTAACAGCAACACTGTGAGGTGATCAACTATAATGGACTTAGCTCTTCTCAGCTTTACAATGATCTAAGACAATTCCAAAAGCTCATGCCATCCACATCCAGAGAAAGAACTGTTGGAGTCTGAATACAGATTGGAGCACACTATTTTAACTTTTTTTTCCATAGTTTTTTTCCCCCTTTTCTTCTGTTTCTTCTTTGACAACATGACTAATATGAGCGTATGTTTTATATGTATAATGTGTATCATATTGTTAACTGTTTCTGGGAAAAGGAAGAAAACGAAGGAGAAAAAAATGGAGCTCAAAATCTTATAAAAAATGAGTATCAAAAATTGTTTTTATATGTAATTAGAAAAAAATACCACTAAAATGCATTTATGCTTCTCTTGCTGTGTATCTATGTTAATTTCTATGATATTACCTTGCAGTTCTTAATACTCTGCCTACATTTGTTCTCTAAGTATTTTGATTCTATTCAATTATGAGTTTGAATTCTTTCTTGGTCTTCATTTTGTTTTCCCCAAATCATTTAATTTTTTAGAGGTAAACAGTAAATAAAAACTTAATACAGTGTTAAAAGAATGGAATGGGCTTATTAGCAAATTCAAAAAAAAAAAAAAAAAAAGTCTTGAGAATGAATGGGCCAGGATTTACAGGCAAGGAAGGTAAACCTAAAATAATTATTCTGTGCAAAATGCCCTCTGCATCCAGAGAAAAGAACTATGGAGACTGAATGTATAATGAAGCATAGTATTTCACCTTTTTTTGATGTTTGCTTTTTCTTTGCCATGGTTTTTTCCTTTGTAGTCTGATTTTTCTTGTATAACGTGACATATATGGAAATATTTTTAAAATGATTGTACATGATTAACCTATAAGAGAATGCTAGCTGTCTTGAGAAGGGAGAGAGTAAAGGAAGGAGAAAAAAATCTAAAACACAAAATATTACAAAAAATGAATGTTGAAAACTATCTTTACATGTATTTTGGAAAATAAAATACTGTTGAGAAAAAAAAAAAAAGAATTACCCTGGAAAATCTATTAACTTTTCCAGCTATTATGTACATAAAATTCTTTCTCTACATCAGTTTAATACCTGATACAGGTATTAAGTGTGTTATACAACACACTTAAGTTCAGCAAATAGTTTCTTTGCTCCATTGATAAGGCCTGATATCTAGTGACCTGCTGTTTTCAAAGCTCATTTTTGTAAAGCTTTCTACAACATCTAACATTACTGAACATGTCTCCTCCTGAATACTTTGTCCACCCACGACTTTCATATCATAGCTCTCGACAGAGAAAAAAAAAAAAATCTGACCATGCTACTCTTTTGCTCAAGGAACTTCAGTGGTACTCTACTATCTCTAAAATATTCTCCCCCCTCCCATGATATAATTTAAAACCTTCCAGTTTGTCATTTAAAGTCCTTCATACTCTGGCTCCAATCTATCTTTCCAAGTTTATTGTGTATTCTTTTTCATACATTCAATATTTTAACAAAACTGGCCTATCTGATGCTCTTCAAATGTGGCACATTTCTCATGCTGTGCCTTTCACAGGCTGTCCCTCACATCTAAAACATACTGAATTCTGTACCTCTGCCTCTTAGAGCCTCTAGCTTATTTCAAGGACAAAATTATGTATCATCATTTAGAGGAAACTTCAGGCTCTCTTCTTTCTCAAGCTGCCAAAATTGAATAACATGTCTATCTTTATTCTAAAACCCTCTCCCCTCGCAAACTTCCCTGTTCCTCTCTAGGGTACTGCTGTCCTTCAAGTCTCTGATGTTTATAACATTAGCACTGGTCTCTACCATTCCCATTTCCCTTCACTTCACATATATAATCTGCTGCCTTATCTCATCATACCTATGTCCATTTCTCCTTTTCTTACTACTCCTACAGCCCCCACCACTGATGAGGACTTAAAATCTTTCTCCTGATTGACCTGCAAGGGTCTTTTAGCTTAATTGTCAAGGCTTTCCTCACTCCAATCTATCTTCTACAGAATTGCTAAATCAGACCACATCACTCCCTATTCTAACTCCAGTCCCTATTGCTCTAGAATAAACAAACTCCTGTTTTAAAAGCCCTTCCCAAACTGTTTCTAGCATTTCTATACATACTCCCCTTCTTGTATTCTATAGTCCAGCCAATATGGCCTTTTCTCTGCTCCTTATAGTGTTCTATCTTCCTTTTCTGCCTATTCAATGCCATTCCCACAGGCTAAGAGTAAACTTCTTTTTAACCATTGCAAATAATTCATCTTTTGCTTCAAGATTAAACTCAAGATCTCTTTATACATGAGGCATTTCCTGATTCCCCCCAAATGTTTGTGCCCTCCCTTATATCAAGCAATCATATTTATCTTGTATATATTTTTATATATTCATGTTCTCCACCTTCATCCTCAATTATATAATCTCTTTGGGAGCACTGATTATTTCATTATCTTTTATTTCCAGACCCCTAGTATAGTTCAGATTCTTAATAAATACTTAATAATTATGTGCTTATATATTGTAACTTATTGTAACTACCTTTCTTTCCCACCCCTTTCCCAAGAATGTAAGTTTAAGGGAAGGGGTTATTTTTCATTTGTGTCTGTATTTTCAATACCTAGCACAATGGTAGGTGTTCAATAAATGATGACTGGATTAGTCTGACTTTTTTTTTTTTAAAACAAATTCTTCATCATTTGAATTAGCCTTCTATTAAAAAATCTTCAACATAAAGTATCCTATTATATTGGTTTCTATTATAGCCTTAACAGTTACTTATTATCCTACAACATAAAACATATTAGGAGTTAACCATATAAACAAGTTCAGATATCAAATTCTTCTATAATCTACTTATTTTGAAGAGTCTATGGTATAAATATATATATCATCCACTCAGTTGCTCTTAAACTACTAAAAAGCTGTCCAGGAAGTGCTAAATTTATTGGCTCTTGACTTTTCACAGAGATATTGCCACGAGTTCAGCTGGCTTGGGAATTCTGAAATTACATTATGGCTATGGAATTTTTCCTTTTTAAAGAGTTCTGATGGAGACACTGAATGTTTGTATAAGACAGATACTTTGGAATCCCTTAAAAATAAACTTTATTTTCATTAAATACACAGTCCCAACATATTATAAGTGTGTAATTAGAAACAAATGTTTTTAGATCAGTGAAATAAATTATTTTTCCAAACCAAGGTAATTTTGATTTGCAAGGACTAATAATTATCATTTTACAAAGAATTATTAATTAGAATATGAAACATTTGAAACTGGGACTGAATTTCATTTGCTAATACTTTCATATGAAAATATTTAATTCTCTTTAGAACGACAATATTCTCCAAGCTGATCTAGAAAGTACACCAGACTGAGTCTTGCTTAGGAAATGTAAGAAAAAAATCATTGAGAGTCATTATTCCAGCCCAGTTTGACATAGGAACACAGGACGACTGAGGATACTGAGGAAAGGAGCTGGCCAGGAATATACATAGGAATATTCTAGCACAGGGTCACCAAGTCAAAAAGAGATCTACCACCTAGTGCTAGCAAAAAGAAACCTAAACTTGTATAGGATAAATGAAGAGGTGTTAACTGGGAATCTGTTGCTCACAGACCAATTCCAGGTCACAGATCCAAGGGAGAATGAGTAGAGGCCAATTCTCCTATTAGTAGCATTCTAGGGTAAAAAGCAGTTATGTAGGTGCCAGACTGTGTACCAAACAAAGAGCAAGTTCAGAAGCAAGCAGCACCAGGAATGTGGTTGTGACCACATTGTCAAACTGGAAAATTGAAGAGAAATAGCCAGGACAGGAATCCAAGACCAAAAGGAAATCTATAGTTCTGTCACCAAGAACTAACAAAGTTTTCCAGCTGACTAATAATTACTAAAAACAGAAGCATTCTACTGGACCTCTAAATGGGGCAAAACAACAAGCATGTTTGCTCAGACCCAAACCAGTTAAGGAATTTGAAAATCTCAGACCAGAGCAGGGGAGGGTAGCGGGAAGAAGAGAATCAAACTTTGGCCTGGATGGGATCATTTTGAGAATCTCATAGGATGAAAAAATCTGCAGAGGAGGAAAAGAAGGAAATGAAAAAGTATAAGGTATGTTATATAGCAAAAATAACAAATTTGGTAAAAAGATCAAGGAAAGATAATTTTAAAATCACTGGACACCTGAAAGTCATGATCAAAAACCGATCCTAGATATATTTTAAGAAGTTATTTTTAAAAACATGTCCAAATTTCTAGAACTAGAGTAAAAAGTAAATATTGAAAGAATCTACCAGTCACCTTCTGAAAGAAATCCTCACATGAAAACTTCCAGGAACATTATAATCAAAATCCAGCTTTCAATTTAAAGAAAAATGTTTACAGTCAGAAAGAAAGAACTCAAATTCAGAGAAATTACAGCTAGGATCTGATTTGGCAGTCACCACTATTAAGGAATAGAGAGCTTGGAATACAATATTCCAAAAGACAAAAAATATTGATAGATTGAGCACACATATGTATACACACACACAAACACACACACACACACACACACAGATACATATATACTTGCAGCCATTAATAATGTACACAACAAAACTAAATACAATCCTACATTTGGAGATGTGAAATGGACCTTTGTTAGAAATATAGAATTTCCAAGCATTCCTGAGAAACAAAAATTAAGGTTGCACAGGAACTATAAATTACAAAAACAAAAATCAGAAGTATAAAAAGGCAAACATGAGCAAACAATCATATGGAACTAAACAAATATAAATTGTTTATATTCTAATATAGGTTTCTCTCTGAACTCTTATTATCAGAGATCATATAGGAAATTTAATTAGACAAAAAGTCTGGATTTCATCTTGATGATCTTAAAAGAAGACTAGAAAGGGAGAGTGAGAGCAACATATTAAGCTAGGAAAGGGAGAAAAAGACTTGGGAAAATTACCCTAATTTGTGTATGCAAGAAGTCTATACAAACAAGAAGTAGGGTAAGAAAGTGCAACTTGCATGTCATTATCTTCTAAGCTGCTCAATAAAGGGGAAATGTACATATAACTGAGTACAAAACTACAGTTTCCCTAAACAGGGAAACAGGAAGGAATATGAAGAAGGGAAAGTGAATAATAAGTGAAAGTAGATTAAAGGAGGGATTAGATTTTTTAAATACTATTTTTTTCCAGTTACATACAAAGACATTTTAAAAATTCATTTCTCTCCCTAAGATGATAAACAGTTTGATATAGGTTGACCGTGTATAATCATGCAAAACATATTTCCATAAGTCATGTTGTAAAGACACAAATCAAAAAAATAAAATAAAAACAAACCAAATCATAAAAAAGTGAAAAATAATATGCTTTGATGTGCATTCAAACTCTTATCAGTTCTTTCTTTAAATGTGGACAATATTTTTCAAGAGTCCTTTTCAAGAGTCTTGGATCATTGTTTTGCTAAAAATAGCAAAGTCATTCATGGGCATCACTGCATAATATTGCTATTACTGTGTACAATGTTTTTCTGGTTCTGCTCATTTCACTCTGTATCAGTACATTTAAGTCAAGATTTTTCTGAAGTCACTCTGTTCTTAATTTCTTAGTTTCAATTTTATTAATCTCTCCTTTGAGTTTCAGAATTTCTAATTTGGTATTTGATTGGAGTTTTTTAATTTGTTTGCTCTTCATTTCTTATAGCATAATAGTATTCCATTACAATCATTTACCAAAATTTGTTCAGTCATTTTCCAGTTCATGAGCATATCAAGTTCCAATTCCTGGCCATCATAAAAAGAGCTAGCTCTCTATCCTCCCGAAAATCTCTTTGGGATACAGACCTTGCAACGGTATTGCTGGATCAAAAGATATACATAGTTTTAAATTGCTCTCCAGAATGGCCGGATCAGTTCATATCAAATTGTCTTAATTAGTCCACCAACAGTACATTAGTATTCAATTTTCACATATCCCCTTCAATCTTTATCACTTTCTTTTTCTGCGCAATCTGACAGGTATGTGGTGGTATCTCAAGAGTTGTTTTAATTTGCATTTCTCTATTTAGAGTATTTTTTTCATATGATTATAAATACTTTTGTTTTCTTTCCCTAAAAGTGTCTGTTCATATCATTTGTCATTTGGAGAGTGATTTGTATTCTTATGAATTTGACTCAGTTCTCTACATATTTTAGAAATGAGGCTTTATCGGAGACATTTGCTAAAAAAATTTGTTTCCCCTCGGCAATAAGAGCCGAGAAAGAGATTCAAGGAATTAGAGTAGGAAATGAGGAAATCAAACTATCACTCTTTGTAGATGACATGATGGTATACTTAGAGAATCCCAAAGACTCTGCTAAAAAGCTATTAGAAATAATTCAGAATTTTAGCAAAGTGGCAGGATACAAAATAAATCCACATAAATCCTCAGCATTCTTATATATCACCAACAAAATGCTACAGCAAGAGATACAAAGAGAAATTCCATTCCAAACAAATGTTGAGAGTATAAAGTATTTGGGAATCCATCTACCAAAGAATAGTCAGGAATTATATGAGAAAAATTACAAAACACTTGCCACAAAAATAAAGTCAGATTTAAATAATTGGAAAGACATTCAGTGCTCTTGGATAGGCCGAGCGAACATAATAAAGATGACAATACTCCCCAAACTAATCTATTTATTTAGTGCTATACCAATCAGACTCCCAAGAAACTATTTTAATGACCTAGAAAAAAATAACAACAAAATTCATATGGAAGAATAAAAGGTCGAGAATTGCAAGAGAACTAATGAAAAAAAAGTCAGAGGAAGGTGGTCTAAGTGTACCTGATCTAAAGCTATATTATATAGCAGCAGTCACCAAAACCATTTGGTACTGGCTAAGAAATAGAACAGTAGATCAGTGGAACAGATTAGATACAAAGGACAAAAAAGGGTACATCTATAGCAATCTAGTGTTTGACAAACCCAAAGATACCAACATTAGGGACAAAAATTCATTATTCGGAAGAAACTGTTGGGAAAACTGGAAATTAGTATGGCAGAAATTAGATATGGACCCACACTTAACACCATATACCAAGATAAGATCAAAATGGGTCCATGATTTAGGCATAAAGAATGAGATCATAAATAGATTAGAGGAACAGAGAATAGTCTACCTCTCAGACCTGTGGAGGAGGAAGGAATTTATGACCAGAGGAGAATTAGAGATCATTATTGATCACAAAATAGAAGAGTTTGATTACATCAAACTAAAAAGTTTCTGTACAAACAATACTAATGCAAACAAGATTAAAAGGGAAGTAACAAATTGGGAAAATATTTTTTAAAGTAAAGGTTCTGACAAAGGTCTCATTTCCAAAATATATAGAGAACTGACCATTCTCCAATTGATAAATGGTCAAGGGATATGAACAGACAATTCTCAGATGATGAAATTGAAATTATTTCCACTCATATGAAAGAGTGTTCCAAATCACTACTGATCACAGAAATGCAAATTAAGACAACTCTGAGATACCACTACACACCTGTCAGATTGGCTAAAATGACAGGAACAAATAATGATGAATGTTGGAGGGGATGTGGGAAAACTGGGACACTGATACATTGTTGGTGGAGTTGTAAAAGAATCCAGCCATTCTGGAGAGCAATTTGGAACTATGCCCAAAAAGTTGTCAAACTGTGCATACCCTTTGACCCAGCATTGCTGTTATTGGGATTATATCCCAAAGAAATATTAAAGAATGGAAAGGGACCTGTATGTGCCAAAATGTTTGTGGCAGCTCTTTTTGTTGTAGCTAGAAACTGGAAGTTGAATGGATGTCCATCAATTGGAGAATGGTTGGGTAAATTGTGGTATATGAAGGTTATGGAATATTATTGCTCTGTAAGAAATGACCAGCAGGAGGAATACAGAGAGGCTTGGAGAGACTTAAATCAACTGTTGCTGAGTGAAATGAGCAGAACCAGAAGATCACTATACACTTCAACAACAATACTGTATGAAGATGTATTCTGATGGAAGTGGAAATCTTCAACATAAAGAAGATCCAACTCACTTCCAGTTGATCAATGATGGACAGAAATAACTATACCCAGAGAAGGAACACTGGGAAGCGAATGTAAATTGTTAGCACTACTGTCTATCTACCCAGGTTACTTATACCTTCGGAAGCTAATAATTAATGTGCAACAAGAAAAAGGTATTTACACACATATATTGTATCTAGGTTATATTGTAACACATGTAAAATGTATGGGATTACCTGCCATCGGGGGGAGGGAGTGGAGGGAGAGAGGGGATAATTTGGAAAAATGAATTTAAAAAAAAAAAGTTAATAAATAAAAAAGTATTAAATTACCAAAAAAAAAAAAAAAAAAAAATTTGTTTCCCAACTTTCTATTTTCCTTTTGATCTTGGGTACATTGGTTTTGTTAATGTAAAACTTTTTAATTTAATATAACTAAAATTATCTTTTTTATATCTCATAATTCTCACTCTCTCATTTGATCACAAATTCTTTCCTTCTCCATGTAAAATATTCCTCATTCAAAGAGGGATTAGCCCAAAGCAAAACAAATTCTAAGGATGTACAAAAATAATTTACAGCAGTTTTTTGTGGTGGCAAAGAATTGGGAATTGACAGGGTTCCCACAGATTGGGAAATGAACACATAAGTTGCAGTATATAAATGTGATAGAATATTACAATGTTGTAAGAAATCATGAAGGGGATAATTCCAGAGAAACTTAGGAAGATATGTAAATGATGTAGAGTGAAATCAGTGGAACCAATAGAACAATTTATATGACAATATGATAAACAACTTTGAATAACTTAGGAACTCTAATCAGGGTAATGATCAACTGTGTCTTGAGAAGACTCATGAAATATATTACCTACTTCTTCATTGAGGTATAGGTCTCATACTGTAGAAATGAAACTTTTTTTTTCCCCCAATTGGACCAATGCAGGAATTTGTTTTGTTTTATATCACGTTTATGAAACAGATTTTGTTTTTTCTTCCTCTCTCCACTGTGGAGAATTTTTCATGAGAAAGGAAGATTTTTGCTGATTGAGGAAGAAAATTAATTCTGAAAATTTGTGTGGGGCACTAAGGAGTGATTTGTCCATGGTCACATAGCTAAAATGGGTCAAAAGATTCAAAGGCCTACCCTGTTTATTATCCTACACTACTTCTCATACAGAGCAAGGTAGTATTTAATAAATGCTTATGGAATAAATTCATCTATTTGACCATACTTTTAAAAAAGGGAATAATTAAGAGTATGATTTTCTGAAGACATTTTCAATGTTAACTAGAAGAAACCATGTTTTTGTTAGCTTATATAATCTTACCAGCATGTCAAGGCTCAAGGAACACAGGAAATATGCTTTCAGGATGCAACAAAATTTCAAAAATACTTTTAAAAGCAGAATTTCAAATCATATTTTTTCCCATTTAGCACACTTGAAAATGAAAGGTTTTTTTTAATTAATATTTTCTCTCTATGATATATGTTTAAAATCACCCCAAAATTCTTAGCCCTTTCCTTTTACCACAGGCTTTTAAAATTTCAAGTGTTATAATAATTTCATGATTCTTAGAGACTTAATAAATAGTTGTTAATTGATAACTGAAAAAAAACATACTTCCTTGTGTTCTTTTTAATTTTTATTTTTGCAAACAATCAGGGTTAAATAATTTCCTTATATTCTTAAATGCTGAGAACTCCTGCTAGATTATTTCTATGATGGCCCAATATAGGACACAATGTTCATCTTTTGAAACAGTATCCCAGAAACAAACATTAAAAATGACAAATTGTACCAATATATCATTCTTTTATCTACACAATGGGATCTTCTGTGGCTGCCAAGCACTTTTTTTTTTTTTTTGAGATAAATAAGGGAAAACAAAGGAGTTGGTGCCTGGAAATTCCCTGGCCCCTTGTGAAAACATCTTGGTGATCTTTAGCTTGCTGACATGCTTTTCACTTCCTACCCAGCTGAAGTCTCTCTTTTGGAAGTTGTACCACATCCTTTTTCACACTATCCTGACTGAATTTACCAAAGATGGCTAATTCTTGTGGTCCTAGTTTAGCTTTCTGATTTGTCCAGGCAAAGTAAATTTCTTAGTAGTCCCAAGTCTTGATCCTCTAAGTTCAATAGCACCCTGATTCACACTCAAGGTTTTGCTTACATTTCCCTATAAAGACTGGTTCTTTCCAATATTCTTCATTACCTGGGAACTACTAAAACTTCTGACAGTTGCTAAGCTTATTGGTACACTGTAGTAAAATATTCATTGAGTCAGAGGTGTTTAACCTTATTTGTTCTTAAACATAAAATCTTAACAAGACAGCAATTAAATGCAAACTTAGCAATATTTTATTATCATTCTCTAGAGAGAGAAGGTTTTGGCTGATACTTTAACTTAGTACAGGACAAAGCATATACACACACACACTTATAAATATATATGCATAAATATATACATACATGAAGTGTTCCTAATATCTTATTCCAGTTTTGAGCTATAGAAACTTAAAACGGCACTAAAAATTCTAGGACATTATGTATATATATATTTACTTATTTTTTATATTCAACAGAGATTATACTTTCTAAAATGTATCAATATGGCTAAAAAACCCTGAATGAATTTATTAATAGGAAAAACTCATCCATTGTGCATAGTCATCTTGGAACATTATGGTTATTTTGTTTAATTTAGATATTATCCTACGACAACCAAATTACTGGGCTATTTAGTCAAAATCTCAAGTTTCTGATATTTCTCTGGTTCTTCTCTTCTGAATTTTCCTTAGCTTAATTGTAATATTCTTCTCTAAAATGTACTGTTCTCTGGGAGCAGGTTTCTTGGGGGGCTTCTGGAGGCAGTCTTAGTTTCAGTTCAGAGTAATCATCCCAAATATTTGCAGTCAAGAATTAAAGTTCAAATCCTTTATTGTTTCCTTCAAAGTCTTGTCTCCTTCCTTGGGCCGGTTTAATTTTCTTAGAGGCCTGTCTCTCTCCTTGATTCTGAGACCTCCTGCTGCTAGTCCTTCGCCTCTGCCAGCTTTTGCCTCTGCCAGCTTCTGCCTCTAGTTTCCTCCAAATGTCTCCAAATCCAAAGATTTGTGCTTAAGCCTTCAGCCACAACATAGGTGGAAGATGGAATGAATCTGTCTCAGCCTGAGAGAGCTTCTAATGTGCTTGTCCTTTCTGGCCCTGACAGTTCCTCCTTATATGTCACACTGACTATACACCAATCATTACATCCCTAGAAAACCATTATTTGTTGCAGGATTAAATCAATGCTAAACTAGATTTAATCACTGTCTCCTCAATTACACTTAGCACCTTGTAAGAATCCTAACAATCATCTTGTTAAATTAAATGATTGCCTTCCTTGTAAGAGAAAATGAAGAAAGATAAGTGGCTACTAAGAATGCCTAGTTAGATTTCAAGGGGGATGGAAGGAAGAAGTTCCCAAGATGAAATTCTATTAGATACTCAGTAGCAAACAAATAATTTCAATCATGGACAAAGGGAGCCAATTTTCAAAAATTTCCTCAAGCCAAGTAACCATATTCATTAGTTGTAAATTTCACTTGTAAAATTTTCATGGAATCCTGGTTTGTAGTAAAATAGTTGTTTCTAGTTTTGTTTTGTTTTCCCCAGTCTTTAAATTCAGAAAGTATTGTTTAAAAACCACTGTACCAAAGTATAGATTTTTATTTTATTTTATTTTTAGAATTTTTTAAATTTTATTTTTTTATTATAGCTTTGTATATACAAAACATATGCACGGGTAATTTTTCAACACTGACCCTTGCAAAAACTTCTGTAAGGATAGATTTTTTTAAAGCTACTAAGCAGTTTGTAACATGAAGGCAAAAGTACATACCTATCAATTTTGTAACAAATCACATGACGAAATTGAAATTGAAGTTAGGTGCCATGTATGAATACTTATTACTAAACATCTACATAAAACATTTTCATTCACAACCTTAATTTTATAGCTATTACAGTTGAGCAATCATTCATTTAGTCTGTACCTTGGTTTAGAAGGTGATTGGTAACAAATACACCATGCAAGAGGCTCAAGAATGTGGGTTAAATGCCCATGAGAACGGGGCATTCCAAAAGACTCCCCTGCTGTTTCAGAAATTTAATAATGAATATGCCAAAAGAACTACAAGCAAACTATTTCAACTTACTTAGGAGCAATAAATCAAGGAGCAAATGGTTAACGTGATAGTTTTACATTGTCTCACTAAAGTATGAATTAAGGAAAAGTTTCAGTCTATAGAATTAAGATCATCTGTTATTCTCCTTTTTCACCAAAAGGTATTTGAGAAAAAAAAAATTCCTGTCTAGTAACTTAAAATGTCTTCCATGAAAAAAAAAAAATTACTAAGAAAAATACCAGCCTGGGGCAGCTAGGTGGCACAGTGGATAGAGTAGCGGCCCTGAATTCAGGAGGACCTGAGTTCAAATCTGGTCTCTGACATTTAACATTTCCTAGCTATGTGACCTTGGGCAAGTCACTTAACCCCAATTGCCTCAGTTTAAAAAAAAAAAAGAAAGAAAAAAAAACAGAAAAATACCAAAATGATAAATTTAGCTATGGTTACTTTCTGTTAGAATTCTTACAAGGTACTAAGTTGATTGTCTAATTTAGCATGGTACTTAAGAGTTCTCTAGTTCAGAGTTCACACTTTTCACACCTTTAAGAGAGGACAAGCCCACTCATGGACTTTGGGAGATTCACAACTAGGATTGACTTCCAGGAGATTCACAAGGCAGAAACCCACAATCCCACACTCTTGGAGATGGAGTCTGATTCATTCCAGATTTCACCATTGTGCTGGCTGGAGACATTAGGACAAGAGCTCTTGGGAATCAAGGGGAGAGATAGGCCTCTAAGAAAGCTAACCAGTCCCCAGGAAAAGATTCAAGATTTTGAAGGACACAATAGGATCTGGAGTTTAACTCCTGGTTGCATTTGGAGTGATTACATTGAACTGAAAATAAAGCTGCCTCCAGAAGTTCCCCAAGAAACCTGCTCAAAGAGAACGATTACAATTTAGAGAATAGAACATTACAACTTTCCTATTAAATTAGAAAGGCAGTCAAAGAAAGAATGATGAATTTGGTAAATAGCAATTAAGACAAGCCTAATATTTTTATATATTTGATTTTCCAAAGAAACACTAAAAATATAATTCTTTCACTTTATTCAATTATTTAGAAACAAATAAAAAACCCATTTCTTTTAAAATTATGAAAATAGAATGTTATTTCCATGTTGAAAAAGAAAGTGTACCTGGGTCTTTCATCCAGGTAAATTCATATAAGAAAGTAAAGAACAGTTAAAAATTTTAGTGTAACTCAAAATAGGGAATAATATAGAAAGTTCTTTTTTGGGTTATTTCTGAGAAGACACTACCACCGGGTGATATACGTAAACTGCATTAGTATATACTGTTTTTTTTACCTCTTGTGGCACATATCACTTCAGTAACCTGGTAAACTTGTGGACTCTCTTTTAGAATGTTTTTAAATGCAAAAAAATGAAACACATTAAAAATTACAATGTAAACCAATTACAATGAAATAAAATTATTAAAAAAAAATTTTTTTAAAGCCTACAGATCCCATCTCCTATTCTACACACATCAAAAATACAACTACAGAGGTAAATTAAATGACAAAAATGCTGAACACTTAAGGAAACTGATCAAATGTTCCTGGCTGGACTCAAAGCATTTAACTTAGCAAATCAAACAAAGAATGGTCACATGGAATGCTAAAGGTCAGACTTCACACTGAAAGCAGCCTGGTAAACTAGCTCTTCCTTTTACATAGACAGGAGGGTTTTGAAAATATTTGTCACCAAATGAACAGAATAAAAATTATTTCCTCTATCTTCTCACAAAATCATAACTGATTTAAATATAAAAAAATAAATTAAAACTTTGGCCCATTTCTAAATGATCTCTATTCATCCAATCTCGGTAACAGAATTAGAATACTTCCTTAAATTAAGTTGATAGCAATTTGGAAGATGGGAGTCTGACCTACAAATATAATCTCCATTTTAAAATTTGGCTGACAAATTAATTAAACAGTTTATATAGGTATTATCAATTTCAATTTTCAAGTTTTTTGTTTTATAGCTATACAAACTCTTCTCTTATTTTTAGAGGGTAGAACCATTTCAGGTTCCCTAGGAAAAGAAATGAAGAGGGAGAAGAAAACAGAAATATTAACAAAAATTTATGTTTTGTCCAACTTCTCATACCACATATCACATTAAGTTTGAAATGGAAATAGGCCTAAATGGGTAAAAGTCACATCATAATAAAGCAAAAGATAATGGAAGGAGATACATTTTATAGTTATGGATAAGGGAAGAGTCTTGAAGACCAGCTGAGGGTCAAGAAGAATCATAAGAGATAATATGGGCAATTCTGATTTAAAAAAATTAAAGGATTTTGAAAAACAAAATTAGTACACTGGGAATTAGGAAGCAAAAAAATGACAAACCACTCCAGTAGTTTTGCCAAAAAAGCCCCTAATTGGGTCCTTCTTCAGTTCATTTTGCAGATAAGGAAACTGAAGCAAACAAGTTCAACTCTCTTGCCCAGAGTCACACAGCTGGAAAGTATACACGGTCAAACGTGAAGTCAGGAAGCTGAATCTTCCTCACTTCAGGCCCGACACTCTCTATACACTGAGGCACCTAGCTGTCCTACAGGGAATTAATTAAGGATGAGTAGCTGGAGGGAAGGACCAGTTAATATTAAATAACAAATTTGTCTTAGACCCAGTAACTACAATTGTGTGAATTCTTCCAGTTCTATTCAGCAGCAATGAAGGAAGAAGACACTGAGAAAAATCCTAGGATTTTGAAGATTACTTAATCTAAATACTCAATTTACAGATGAGAAGACAAGACTAAAGAGGCAAGATTACTTACTCAAACTTCTACTCAGTAATTTGCAGAGCCCACTAACAAAAAAACTAAAGCTTTTTCTATTAGGCCCAATACATCGTGATAGTCTCCTGAGTCTATTTGGATCTCCAGTTCTCTGAATGTTAAAAGAAGTCCAACAATATCACTTTCTCAATCTGATGAATATGGAGTTACAGAATGAATTCCAGTGAAACAGAGCAGGTAAGTAACAAAAAGAAACCACTGAAAACAGTAGCCCACTGTCTGACAAACTCCAAAATTCAAATCACAAGGATTCCCTTTTTGACAAGAACCGAAAGGAAAATTGGGAAGAAACTTGGCATTAATTAGATTTAGACCAAAATCTTAAAACATAACTCATGACAACCTCAAAATGGACATGTGAACTGAATCTAAAAGATCACATAACATAAAGATTAAAAGAAAATGTGATTAAATATCTTTTATAACTGTGGGTAAGGGGGAAATTCTGAAGTAAACAATGGAGAGAAAGGATCATCAATGAAGAGTTCATTTTGATTACATAAAATCAAAATATTTTGCAGAAATAAAATGATCAAAGAAAAAAGGTAGAATATAAAAATAATTTTCATTAAATATTATTTTAAAAGTCTTATATTGAAAATATAGGAAACTGACACATATTTCACATTAGGGGCCATTTCCTAATAAATAAGTGCTCAAAATGTACAGTGAACTAAAAATAACCATACGAAAACATGTTTCAAATCATTAACAGTAAAAAGAAATGAGTATCTGGCATATAGCAAATTTTTATTAAAAACTTATTATTTTGGGGCAGCTAGGTAGTGCAGTGGATAGAGTACCAGCTCTAAAGTTAGGAGGACCTGAGTTCAAATTTGACCTTGGACACTTAATACTTCCTAGCTATGTGCCAAGCAGCAAGTCACTTAATCCCAATTACTACCTCAGCAAAAAAAAAGAAAAGAAAAGAAAAAAACAGATGGAAAACTATAAAGAATGGCTTTAAAAACTACAGACTGATCTTATGAAATAGTTTTTTAAAAATGCTATATATAACAGAGACATAAAGTTTCATTTACAATTGTTTTTTTCCTACTATGTATATGCAAACACATTCTAATTAATGTTGCATAATTTCAGGATAAATATTATTAAAAGTAAAGTAAAACAACCTTGAAATTTCATCTCTCACATCATGCTAACTGGCAAAAATGACCAAAAAAAGAGAAATAGTGGAGGGGCAATGGAAAAAAATCAGCACAATGACTCACAATTCATAGAATTGTGAAGTGGCCCAATCATTCTAGATATTAATTTGGAATTATGCAAGATTGTCTATGTACCCTTTAACCCCACTAAGTGATCCCACTATTGGAATATATGCCAAATAAATTAACGGCAGAAAATTAAATGTCAAATATAACAAAATATACATAACAGCATTTTTTTTTGTAATAACAAAGGTGGTACTCATTAATCAAGCAATGAAATTGATAAATATGAAGAATTCAGAGAAATATGGGAAGATATATATGAAATGAAAAGAAATAAGCAGAACTGAGAAAAAATAAATAATGACTAGCATAATACAAAAGGAAAGACCATTGAATTAAGTTTAACTGAGTAGCCAAAATCCCAATGAAGGACACAAGGAAGAGATAATGAAACTTATATCATCACTAAATGATGATGAGATGGTGGTGGTGGTGAGTATCTAATAAGAGCTTTAAGATTTAAAAAGAATTTAAAAAATATTATCAAATTTACACCTTCACAACAACTTTGGGAAGTATCCCCGTTTTACAGATGAGGAAACTGGGAGCAAGTGAAGTTAAATAGTATACTCAGATCACACAGCTAGGAAATGTTTGAGACAGGATTTACACTCAAGTCTTCCTGATTTCAGATTCAGTGTTCTCTCCATTGCACAATCTAGCTTCCTAAAAAGGAGAGGGAGGGGCTCACTGGAGAGAATACCACACACATTGTCAGAATTGGTCACTGTATCAGATATTTTGCTTACTTCTGAGTTTTTGACCTTTTTGGCATCTTGGATCTTTTTAGCACTCCGGTGAAAGCTATGGAATGTTTTTAAATCCATAAAACAAAGATTGCAAAGGAAACCAATTATACTGTAACAGTTATCAAAATATGGAGAAAAAAAACCAAAAAACCAAAACAAAACAAAAAAAAAAAACAAAAACAAGTTCATAGACCCGAGGTTATATAAATCCTGGAGAATACAATTTGCTTAAAATGGTTATTAATATTAAGACAAAGAGATAAAGCACATTTTAACAAATAAATGAGAAAGTCATAGGTCACATGGAAGGGAATTATGGAGAACAGAGAATGGGCTGACCCTGGAAGGAGGAGACAAGGATCTTGATGCTAGCTCTAAGAGTGAAGGCAGTAGCACTTGTAGGCAAGTCTTTTCCTTTTCCAGGACTCAGTTTCTTTTTATGCAAATGAATCCATTAGACTTGATGGTTTCTAATGATTATTTCAGCTCTTAGATTCTAAGATCCCAGGAACCAAGTGGGAGTCACCTAGTCCTACCTTTTACCCACAAACAGAATCTCCTCTACAAGTCCTCCAGACTAGCGTTTAAATATTTATTTTTAATTTAAATTAATTCATATTTTCTATTTATTTATCTGTGTACATATCATTTTGACTCAATAAAGTATAGGCTTCTTAAGCACAGCAACTGGAACATAGCATGCACTTAATATTATGTTTGCTGAATGAATGTTTCTATAAATTCAATAAACTAAAACTATCAAATAGAAGAGGATAAACTAAAAAAATAAAAGTAACCAGACACCTTAGTTATAACAAAACTCTTATCGTGGCTTCAGGCTCCCCTATGTGGTAAAGCTAGCAAACTTCACACTAAGTAAAGTCAAAAGTAAAGTCTTGACTTTCTGGCATTTTAACTTCTGAATGTTTGGGGATTTGTTGTTGTTGTTTTACCATAACAACTTGTGTTTCTTTGTCCTTAAATTAAAGGCCAGAAGGCTAGCAAAATTTCCACTTATTGTCTCTCATTTTGATTTCAATTCTGCATGAAACCATACAACTTCTATTGAAGCTATAAATGACAAAGTGTACTGGATTTAGAGAGGGTATGGATTTGAATGGTGCTTGATTAATTCCTATCTTTGTGATCTTTGGTAAATTTTTTTACTTCTCTAGGCGTCAGTTACCTCATCAGTAAGGTGAAGATGGCTAGATTATTGCCAAAGTTCAGCACAGCTCAAATCTGTGATCCTCACATATTCACATTCTTCTGATCAGAAGATCATATATAATTTTAAAACTCATGAATTTCAACATTGTTTGTATCTATACAGGACTTGTGATTTTATTGGTATAAAAAAATCTTCAATGAAAAGCTCCTTTGTCAGAACATTTATCTCCAATTTGTCTTAGAAGTTTACCTGGAGCACTGAGAGCTTATAGATTTGCCCAGAGCCAATATGTGGGCAGAAGCAGGACAGGAATCTAGGTCTATCTGAACCAGAAAACTTGCTTTATATTCAGTAGGCAATGCTGCTCCTCTCATATAATTACCATTCTTAAAAAACCAATAACAAAAAGTCAAGGTCTCCATTCCATCATGATGAGGTATTATAGTAAAGCTATATACTGCAAATCAATTTCTAATTTTAAAAAATGTTTTCAGCAAATTCACAAAATTAATTCACAAATTAAAAAGGGATGGATCATTCAATCACATGACATGTTATATATTTTTGTTGTAGAAGAAAGGGAAAATTAAATCCAAAGGAAGATATATTTAGGATGTAACATAAATTAATTGCCCATTTTTTAGTCAGCAGTTATTAAGATGAAATCATTCCTATACTGAATTCTTTTATTTTTTTTATTGAAACTCTTGTGGCACTTTTCAAATACTTGACTTTAGCATGGTGAATGAAACCCAGATATTATATCAACTGAACACATATGAATTGTCATATAAAAGTGATTTTGATAAAAATCATAAAACATAAGGGTAAATACTGCCAACCCAAAACAAAATTCAAAGAAATAACATAAGAAACTGGCTACTTGGTTATCAAATCAAAATTTGTTTGTAATTTAACATTCTAAAATACTAGTCTAATAATAATATTTGTATAATTGTACATGAAATTTAAGGATCAGGGACTATCAATTTCTAACAAATAAAACACTTACCTTTTAGACCTCACGTCTGCTGATTCAAATTGAATGTTCATAATTTGAGGATCAACTTCATTATTCACTTCAGAAATAAGGAGCGGTCTAGAATCGTCATCCATATTGAAAGGTAAATTTTCTAAAATCTCTGATCTCTGAAGAATTCTGACCTTTACAAACAAAAAGATAAGCAATTTTATTCTCTCTATAAAAGACATGATTTTACTATTTACAAGGTTATATTTTTTCATCGTGTAGAACTGAAAAAGAACAATCATGAAATAATCCCTGGAAACATGTAACAGATGTTTGAAAATTTGGTTTCATTGGCAATTTAGTGAGCAACTCAAATTTTTCAGCTTAAATTGAAGGGAGTTTGTTCTAACTCCTCAGGGAGAAATTCCAGGTTAGAAGGCTAGTAATGTAATTCAGCTGCTTTAAAAAAAAAAAAAAAAAAAAAAAAAAAAGAGGTATACATAATAAGCATTAATTCTGTGCTAATAATAATCTTCAATTACCATAAACCAAGCTCACCCAGAAAGGGATCCCTCATTATTAAAGAGGCAGAGAGAATTTCTAAGGTATGTATAAACATATCAACTACTAAACCTGAACTTATATCCAAATGAAAGAAGCACAACTTCCTGAATGTCCTATGGCACTCATATTAAAGAATAATAAACCTAGTCTCACTCAAAAACCCTGAACATTATATGTAAAAACAAATGTACACATATAAACACACACACGTAGCACATCATACACTGAATACATATTTTCCTAGAAAACGCTGTCCATTTGCTATGCATAGCATCTATAATGAGATGGGAAACTTTTGGCCTTTGCCTTCATTTCATCCAGCCCTTAAGTATAAAAGATGACATCATTTATGCTAAGAAATGCAAAAACCACAATAGTTTTAAGTTTTTAGGAATTCTATCTTACAAAACCACAAGATGGTGCTGTGCCTCCATAGAAATGTCTCATTTTTGGTAGATTTTGTGATTATTTTTCTTTTCATGGTCAGAAGTGAGGAAGGAAGCCTAAAATGCATCTTTTGTTTCTTTTATCTACCAAAATTGGATAATGACACAAAAATAAATCCATCAATTGTTTGTCTGATTTGATGGAATGAGGGACTTATGGGATGTTTTTTTTTTAAAGTTCTATTTTTCCAAGCCTTTCTATATTGATCTATTAATTTTTAAAAATTGGGTTGGTATTTGGGTCAAATCAGGATTTTTAGGGTTGACTAGGAAATTGCCAATTGGATTAGCTTCCGTAAGAAAAGCTCACTGGATGGAATGAATAAAATTTTAAAAAATTTTAAAATACCAACCAGTGAAAATTAAGGAAACTAAAACTGGAACAGAACTTGATAAAGGATTTAAAATATTTGGTGGGAAGGATAAAATTTAGGCTTAGTTTTTAATTTCCAAAAAAATCTAGAAAACTATAAAACAGTAAATCTCAAAATTAGCTATAACACAGACATTCAAAAGGGCTAAGCAAGATAGTCAAAAACCCTGGTGGTCTATCTCTATCTTCCACATGATAAACAAATGTCAACTTCTAGTGCTCCTGATAATGTTCAAAGTGTAGAAGAAATCGATAAGGAAAAGGGAAGGGCTGAAGAATGAGAACTCTTTGTGTTCAAGGAGGAAAAAAGTTGTCATATGAAAAGGGATAAGCCTTCTCCACTTTGGCCCAGAAGGCAAATCTAAGGACAAAAAGTAAAGATATGAAAAATGAAATTCTACATAAAGCTATACAAAAGTAGAAAGGACTGCCTATTACTAGAAGTCCTCAAGCCAATATTAGATTGATCATATGGATGGGACATTAGAGAAGAGATTCCTATTCAGTTCGATGAGGGAGCATCTAAGTCCCCTCCCAAATATAAGAATTTGTAATTCTGTGACTTCAGTCATTCATGCCAAAAAGCTACTAACACAGATGGTGAAAGAAATTAAAAACACAAAGAGAGTCATCTAGATAAAACTCAAGGATCAAGAAACAACTATAAAAATGAGCAGTAACATCAGGATGCTTATTACAGTATATAATAAAACAGGGAGAACAAAAGCTATCATTTTTTTTTTTTTTTTTGGCCAAGGCAAGGTTAAGTGATTTGCCCAAGGTCACACAGCTAGTAAGTGTCAAGTTATCTAAGGTTGTATTTGAACTCTGATGTTCCTGACTCCAGGACCAATGCTCTCTCTACCCACTGTGCCACCATGCTGATGTTCAATCATTCTTCTTGCAACAAAAAGAACACTGAAATTTTGAGCTGTCAATCCAATATTAAAAAAACAAAGAAAGCAGAAATACTATGGACTCTTCCTCCATTCTGGCATTTGGTAGTTCTCTCCTCAACGATGTAGAGTTGCAAAGATGATTTAAATACAAACTTTGCTACTGTGATTTTAAAATAACATCACTATTTGCAACATGGTCTATAGTAATTATTGTAGGCGCTCAAGTAGCTACATTTAATGATGTTATAAAACAAAGACCTAGGTAACAACTCCCATTCTTTGATACAATCGCAGTATCTTAGGCCTTAAAGGATCCATCGTTTAATAGATGTCCAAATAAGAATCCCCTCTACAATACACCACAAGGAATAAGCTGGCTCTTACATGAAGACTTCCAGAGCAGGGGAATCTACAACCTATAAACGCAGTCCAATTCCACTTTTCAATGTAATTGATGATATTTTTATACTGGAATTAAATATCATTCTATAATTTCTGACCATTGATTTTAGTTCTGCCAGACATTAATAAATAAAATCAGTCACTAAGCACTTATTAAGCACCTGTGTACCAGGTTCATGCTAGGCAATGGGTATAAAAAGACAAAAGTAAACAATTTCCCCCTTCTCGAACCTTACATTCTACTAGGTGACAATATACATAACGGAATACACACACAAAAAAAATCAAAATTGCATGGTAATGGCAGGGAGGTATAAGGAAATGGGAGGGTAGGAAAAGCTTCATGTAGAAGGTAGTGTCTGAGTTTATTTTTAAAGAAAAGAAGGGATGCCAAGAAGCAGAGGAGAAAAGGTACATTCTAGGCATGGGGGACAACATTGATGAGAGGTAATGCCATGTGTAAAGAACAGAAAGATGGGCAATCTGGTTGGGCCAAAAGTATCTGGAAGAGACTGATCTCTAATAAGCGTAAAAAGGCAGGAGTTAAAAGAACCAAAAGGAATGTGACTACTGAAATGGACTTCCTTATGCTACAAAAAAGGAAATTAAGGCTGAGGCGGTTAAGTGTTTAGGGCAGGATTTGAACTCAGGTCTTCCTAATGCCTATCAAAGCTCTCTAAAAGACTTTAAATGCCAAACAAAAGAATTTTTATTGGTTCCAGACATAATAGGGGCCACAAAAATTTAACGAATAAGAAGTGACATGGTTAGACCTAGATTTGTTAGAAAAATCACTTTAATGATTATATGAAAAAAAGCATTGTAGAGGAAAGAGACTTGAGACAGGGAAACCAATTAGATGGTGACTGCAGTGATGCAAGCAATAGATAATAAAGACTTAAAACTAGGCTCCTACAATATGCTTATGGTGAAAAGAGAAATAGAGTTGTGGTGAACAAGTTAAATCCCCTTCTACATATTGTTGATGTTCAGTCATTTTCAGTCATGTCTGGGTCTTCATGACCTTATTTGGGGGTTTCTTGGCAAAGATACCAGAGTGGTTTGCCATCTCTTTCTGCAGTTTCTTTTACAGATGAGGAAATGAGGCAAATTGAATGAAGAAACTTGTCTAGGGTCACTGTCTGAAGCTGGATTTGAACTCAGGAATATGAATGAGGCTTTCTGGCTCCAGTCATGTTACTCTATCCACTGTCCCGAGGTAGTCCTTTAGCCTAACTTCCTTATTAGTTCTTTCCTCTACACTCAACACTACCAGTTGTTTCAGCGCACAGTAGAATCAATATTTCCTTAGTTCTGGACACTAAGCCTCTCTTAAGAAAGCCTAAAATATATTAGTCTTTTGGCTGCAAAATCACAAGTTGACTCTTATTGAATTTACATACCACTACTCCTTTTTAGATGAACTGCAGCCTAGCCATGACTCCCTCATGCTGTACTTGAAGATAACATCTGAACCAGTGTGTAGGACTTCATATCCAATTTCATCTCTTCCTTTGGCCGACAATTCTAACCTGTCAACATCTTTCGAGACCCGACTTTGTAACCCAACTTATTAACTTTGAATCTTAGCTTGGTATACAAATCTGATACAAAAGCTATTCATGTCTTTCTTTGCCCCCAACAGAGAATAAAGTTCCTGAAGGCAGGAACTCCTGTCATTGTATCTCTAGCATTCCTGCAAAGTAGCTATTTAATGTTAGACTAGTTCATTCAAATCACTAATAACAATAGTGCCAAGCACAGAATCAAACATATATTTGTAGGTCACTCTATTAATCCTCCTTCTGAACCAAGGATTTTTATGTTGGAGAAGCATAGATCCCCAGGAGATCCACAGAGATTTCAGTAGATCCTTTAACTTCAATAGGAGGAAAAATCATACCTTTATTTTAAACTCATCTCTAAGTGAAATTTAGCATTTCCTTTAATTATAAATGTAGGCAAGAAACATCATTTGGAGAAAGTCTTCATCAGTCTGGCAGAGGTCTATGACCCACAAAAAAGTTAAGAACTCCTTTTCTTGGCTAACATGACACCATTAATGAACTTTCAGTCCACCACTCAAACAATTACAAATTCACCCATTACTATCTAGCCTACATTTTCCTATCATATACATAAGAAGTTCATGAAAAACTCTTGTCATATACTCTGCTGGAATCTAAGTAAATCACACTTGACTTAATAAGCTAATTAAGGACCCTGTCAAAAGGAACTGAAATTATTCTGATAAGCTTTTTCTTGATGAAACTATCCTGACTTGTGATTACCTACTTCTTGGATAATACCTTCTGGAATTCTGGAGTTCACCAGAACTCCATTTTCCATTCTCTTCCTTTTTGTAAAAATGGGGAGAACTGCTGTGATCCTTCCTTCAATCTTTCAGAGATTTCCAACAGTGATTTCAGAGATTCTTCAGCAGGCATATCTACCAGTTCCTACAGTACCTTGAAAGTACTGTGAACTGAACTCATAAAGTACAACTAAGTATCTTCTTTTTATATATCCTTACTTATCTTGGATATCAACTTATTATTCCAAATAGCCATCTTTGTTCTGTTATTTCTAGTTCTATGATCTATTCTCCTTGGTAGATAAAACAAAAAGAAAATTAAAGTTGAATAGTTTTGCTTCTTTTTTTAATCATACATTATCAAATTCCATCTAACTTTAGCAGCAGTCTTATTCATCATCTAAGTGGCTTTCCCCCTACACGGCTAAAAACAAAATAAACTTTTCTTTTCTTTTCTTTTTTTTTAAATGTTTCAATCTGTGTTCAGACGCAACCAGTTTCTTCTCCGAGTATGGATAGGATTCTTCATTATAAATCCCATCATTGTACCGCAAGAATAGCAAAGTCAGCTGGTTGTCCCAGAACACTGCTATTACTTTGTATACAGAACATTTAATTTTTTTTGCATTTATGAAGGACTGTAGGGTTTTTTTCCCCCCAAGAATATTCTGCTCATCCTTTCCCACAGAACACAAATACTCCATGACAACCACATAGCACAACTTATTCAGCCATTCCCCAATTGATGGACAATCCCTCAATTTCCAATTCTTTGCTCTGAAAAGAGAGCTCTACAAATATTTTTGTACATATATTTAAAATCTCTTTTGGTAATCCTGCCTAAAAGAGGTATTGTTAGTTCAAAGGCTATGTTAGGTTATAGCAAATGAATTTATAGTCCTTTGGACACAGATCATATCTTTGGATCATTTATCAAGTAGAGCATGGCTCTCATTGTTTATAAATTTGACTCAGTTTTCTCCATTTTATTTCCATTAGCTCCTCATCCATTTCAGTTCATCCTGAACGTTAGTGTTTCTGATACTTCTTATAGGACAACTTGAGTATCCTTTAGTAGTTCTCCCTTGACTGACCTTCTTCCTATCTTCTGGCAAGTGTTTAGAATCAAAGTTTCTACATATTTATCTTTATGTTGTTATCTAAACTATAATTCGCATTACATTTAACTTTCCATTACGAACTAGAAATATTTTCTCTAAAATATCATTCTATAAAATAATATACAGCATATTTTAAGGTCACAATGAATGGGACCATCAACTTTTCCTAAGATATGTGGTATTAAAAACACTGAAATAGAATCTAAAGATTTATTTCTAGAGGCAGATGAGGTCCACTTATATTTTTCAAACAGTATCTATCATGAAGTGGAAAAAGCCTTGGGGGTTGAATCTGAGTTTTTATACACTTAGCTTTGCAATTGAAAAACTGGGTATTTAACCTCCCCAGGCTTGAGTTTCTTCATCTGCAGAACAATGGGGCAAAACTAAATTATCTCAAAGGTTCCTTTCCAGCTCTAAAACTAGAGTCTGTGAGAAAGGGGAATGTTTCTCCTCTTATGCCAGGTATCATCTTGGCTTGCTACCCCACATGTTATATTAACGTGTGTGTGTGTGTGTGTGTGTGTGTGTGTGTGTGTGTGTGTGTGTAGCTTTACTAGAGGGAGGGGAGAAAGGCAACTCTATGCTGAATTTACCTAACCTCAATAAAGACGTGAAAAAATAAATTTCTTCTCTAGTTACCTGTTGGCCTGCATATGAAATTCCTTTTCAGACTTGGAATACTGTAACAAAAAGGAGACACGTTAGACTGAACCACCACCACTAGTTTCATCCCAGTCACAGACATAAAGCTTTTTAATGCGCCCTACTCTCCCCTTTAGGTGCGGAGATGACCCGCCCTTGATTGACAGCTTTATAAATCCTCGGTGACTCGGCTGCGTTTCCGCAGGTACCACAGTTCACACTCCTTTCCCGGGAATCCCTCCACACAACGTGGCCCTACTACAGGACCCTGCCCGGCGGGGTGGGGGTGGCGGAGACGTTGCAAGGTCTCCTTCCCATTGAGGCTGCCTTTCGTCGGGTCCCTCGGCTTCTCCTGCGCTAGGTCCTCTGACAGGTGGAATTCTTTCCCCCACCCCACGCCCGAGCGTCCAGGTCCCAAACCAGGCTCTGGAAGCCCCTGCCCTCGAGCCGGTCCCTGGAGCTTGTTTTGCCCGCTGCCCCCCTCCCCCGCCCCCATGTTTTCATCTCCTCTCCAGCCCCAGCCCCCGAGCAGCATGGAGACCTTTTATTTTGTTTGTCCAATTACGCCGTCCCTCCCCAAAGGGCCGCTTTTCTCCAGCCCCCAGCCCCAGGTCGGGGGATCCCGTTCCCGGGATCGGCTCTTTGGAGCCTTCCTGGTAGTCTCAGGGATGGAGGCGGCTCTTGTTTGGTCTGGGGAAAGACTGAAGAGAGAGGAAAGATGGATGGGGAGGGCGCCGAGTCTACCTGACAGGGCAGGGCGGGTGGGGAAGGAGCCAAACCGAGGACAGGACCGCACAGCCAACGAGCCCCTACAACCCTACTCAAAAAACCAGCAATCCCCGGCTTTCCCTAAACAGGAAGTGGCAACTTGAGCGCGGCGCAAGGGCTGATGGGGAATGGAGTTCTCGCCTCGGAGTGTACTCGAGCCTCTAGACCTTTGCGGACTACAGCCCCCACAAGACCCCGCGGCAAACCTGGGCTCGCTTCGGAGCGGTAGTCTCAGCTCAGCTTCAGGAAAGGAACGCGGGTGGCTGGTCCCGCACCGGCGCTTGCCTTGGCTTCCCCACTCCGGGAGAAGAGTCTCGGGAGCCCGCCGTTGGGACTCTGTAGTCACGTGCAGCGAGGGCTTGTGGGACGTGCTGGGACCCAGGCTCGGCCTCTCTTGCGGCGGTGGCGGGGCTGCTCGTCACGTGTCCCTCTCCTCCCAGCCCTAGCCCCCGGAGCCGCGCGGAGGTGGTTTGCGGATCTAGTTCTGATGGTGCTTGCTCTGTGATTTGTTGGACCAGTAGATACGTGTCCTTCCGGACATCAGATAAGACTAATTCCCTCGTAATGTAGCTTATCTTGTCCCGAAGCACCTGATCTCTCCAAATATGTGGGAAGAGTCCTGGGAGAGGGCGCCTGGGTTCGCATCCGAGAGCTTGGGAAGTTTATTCATCTCTCTGGGGCTCGCTTTACTCTCCACAAAAACGTGGGGTCAGAGCTACGGGGAACATCCTTAACTTCTTCTGCCGGGGGCCCCCTCCCCCTTTGGTAAACCCTGTCTCCGAACAATTAGCATAAAATGCGGAGGCTTACAAAGAACAGTGATTATATTGACTTCCCGCCTATTTTTCTTTTATTTTCAGTTCCATTCTCTCCCTAACTTCTTCCTCTTCTCCCTCCTTTGAGAAGGCAAAAAAAAAAAAAATAAATAAAATCCCTAGTTATGCAAAACTAATTTCTGTATTAGCCATGTTCCCAAAAAAGCAGCAAAGAGACAAAATAAAATAAACTTTAATTTGCAGAGTATCAGTTACCTAAGTAGATAGTATGGAAGTACATCTTCCATACACGGGGAAGTCAATTATATTGAAATATTTTTAATAAAAATACTTAAAAACCAAGTTCTCCAAACCTCACTTAACAACCCCTAAAGCGGATTCCTAGGGCCTTTTCCAACCATAGCTGAAAATTTACTGGTCTAGGAAGACTCCTTGTCACACTCCTTTACTGTGATAAGGCAAATCCAAAATTTTCCCAATAACCCCATCCTTGTGGCCACCATTCTTGAGAAATTGGTGCTGTTTGAGTGGCTTAGATTAGCGGCTATAAGAGAGTTGTTGAGAATCCCCTTTAAATCGGCCGCGGGTTTTAGGAGTGAAAGAATTTGCAAAATAAAAGTTTATTGTTAGGTAGAAATCAGTTTACCAAGAGACTGATTTCTACAGTAGCAGATCTATGGAAAATGGAGTTTTGCACTGAGAGTGCAGTTCTCAGTGGACAGAAGGTCCTGGCAGCAAAGGGAGCTACGGAGGCCCATCCGCAAAAGACTTTTGTTGAAGGAAGCTATTCTATTGGGACTCTGTAGGGGTTGGGACAGCCCAAGTTGGTTCATTTACAAGCGGAGTTTCAGGTTGAGCTGGAATTTGAATAAAATAGAAGATAATTATAGGGTTGGAATTCTTTTGCTAAGGACTAGAGCCAATCCCCACCTAGATAACAGAATAAAACTGTCTTGTTCCCTCAGGCAGGGTCCCTCACTAAGGCAGAATTGAAGGAGATTTTCTCCTTCAAGATGACCTTCCTTGCTACATTAAGTGCAGACGCCAAGTAGTATGAGAAAACAATTCTTTCAAATGCCGCCTTCTTAAGATCTTTTTTTCTTTTTATTCTGTCTCTGATGAGCCATAAAGGACCCTGTAAGTTTCTCATGAGAACCTAAACTTATCCTCACACACTAGATCAAAGTGAAAGAAATAACCATAAAGTAACTTTGTCTATTTCTGTTCTTCTGCCTACTTGGGTATCACACCTGTGAGGTGCTTCTACAGATAAGATCAGCCATTGTTCCCCCAAAATATTGACTCTGGAAAGTCCTCCCAAAGCCCATTCCATCATTGTGTGCATCCTGTTATTGCTTTAGGCTGTGAGAAATAATTTTTTTTTATATAACAGCTGATTGATGACCTAACTGCATTTTTTTTAAATTTTTTTATTTTTTTGCTTCTGTATCACCTGCTTGCTTTTCTGTATAAATGCTGTTCCCCAGTCACTCTGGACCGAATGAGTTCCATAGGTTGGCTAGCCTAAACTCTCCACAATTAAAAGATTAAAAACCAATCTCTGTCTTGCCTCAGTTTCTCTGGCATTATACCTCCAAGATAGAAGTGTCCCTTTTTGCTAAAGCTAAACCTAGCAAGCTGTATTCTTGAGTCTCAAGCTCTTTGATTTCTATAAAATGAAACAGTTGGGCTATAATTTAGTTAAAGATTAGGTCCTGCTGTAGCATGCAGCCCACAACACTCCCAAATCCTGCCTGAACCCAATTAAAATGTAACTGAAAAATATTTAACAAAATAAATAAAAATGCAATAAAACAGAATATTAACTGGTGTTTTTCTAAGTCAATATTCAGCCCTTGGGGATCTTTCTATATTTTTTGTGACCTCTGTCTCTTGAGTGTGACACCCCTGGATTAAATTATCTCCAACTCTAAATCTTATGATTCTGATTGCAGGAAAATAAAGCCATTGGTGGAGCTGTAAGCTAGTCCAGACATTCTGTTGCTTTTTTGAAATCTGGAACTATGACTAAAAAGTTACTAATTGGCATACATTTTGATCCAGCAATACCATTATTAGGCTTACACACCCAAAGAGATCAAAGAAAGAGAAAAAGGATCTATATTAAGTACTTTGTTTATTGACTGGACATACAAGAATGTGTCTAATTTAGCACTGACTGTCAGCCAACTCTCTTAATTTGGTAATTACTACAAATGTTTGCTGGATAAGGAGTTTCTGGGTTCTTTTGGTCTCCATGTTATAGCATTTAACTTAGATTGGCTTAACTTCTGTAGGAAACTATGGTAATCAGTGTCAATTTTCTCATCTTACTTTTGCTTTTTACTTTGAGTCAAAAATTGATTTAATTCAGGATTAAATCTTAATAGTATGCTGTGTCATTTTTTTTCAAGTCAGTGGTCTAACAGTGAGTGCCTAGACAGCCAATTCAAGGATAACTCCCACATCAGTAAATCTTTTTCCTGTTTGTTATAATGTATCTTTCTTGAATATTTCTTATCATTTTTACCTTTCCCCATCTTTGCCTTGGTACATCAAATATCAAAGTGTCTATTGATTTGATTAAGAGGATCTTATTAGTTTTTTCATAGAATGTGTTTGCCACTCAAACCCTTATTAAGTACTCCAGTGATTCATTCACTCTTCCATTCAACTTCTGCTTCTAGTACTCAAATTTGGGGGGGCCCACTTGGCATTGATCTGATTGTATTCTACAAAGAGGAAATATAAAATTTACAGCTGGGCTGCAAATGTCTCGATGAGGCTTGTGTGAGGGACTGTAATCATTCTATTATTCTTTTTTGCCAAGTGTAACTGTGTGGAATTAAAACTAACTTTCTGTAACGTGCTCTCCTGGCAGTTACAATTACTAGTCCGTCCTAGACCCAACAGAGTACCTTTGACCACTGTCCTTTGCAGTGTGAACTCTACCCGGCTCGCCTCCTCTGAGGCCTTCAAAGGTCTCTGGCCACAATCTCTTGAATCTATAGCTTAATAACTGGTAGCGCGCTCAAGAACAGCCACGTGTAATCTTAAAAGCCTTTATTATACCTACTCACATAATGCCCTGACTGATGCCCTGACTTGTTGGTTCCCAAGTGAACACCTGGTCAGAAGACCCACGTGTTCACTACTAAAATCCTTACCTCTTTTGGCTACCCATCTTGGCTTGGCCACCCAGGCTAGGGAGCCAGGGTGAAGAGCGCCAGGTTAAAGAGAGCGACTGCTGCCTGCAGTGGGCTTACATAGGGCCTGTGAGGTCACACACACAGCCAATCAGCGAGAGAGTCACCCATTACGAAGCTATCTCATCATGGACAGGATCCCACCTACAAGGCAGTCCGAATATCCACAGAAATTACTTCTGGACCACTCAATCTCCCGATGCACTGTGGCGCCCATTTAAAGGGCTCTTACAACTTTCTATATTTTATTCATGTTTGTATCCTTTATTGTTTGGGATTTTTTAAATTAATTAATTAATTTGTTCATTCATTCATTTATCCATTTATTTATCTATTTATTTATTTTGCTGTGCCTGCCCTATTCCATATTGGGAGGATCCCTTAAATTAGAACCAAAAATACAATTGTTCTGGAAGGGCCTGAGATGAGAAGGATGCTTGGTAGAGAGGGGGGTGAGTTGGAATATTAAGGACTGAAGAATGGTGGAAACAGGAAATACAGAGATGGCACTTCATCTTGATCAACTAACAATGTAGAAATCTCTTTTTGTACAATGAGTTTTCAACTATGTTTGACTCTTTGTGATCTCATTTGGGATATTCTTGGTAAAGATACTAGAATGGTTTGCCATTTCCTTTTCCAGCTCATTTTACAGGTGTGAAAACTGAGGCGAATTGGTTAAGTGATCCATAGCTAATAAGACTCTGAGGACAGATTTGAATTCAGAAAGATGATTCTTCCTGGCTCCAGGCAATCTATCCACTGAGCCACCTAGTTGTTAGTTTTAACCTAATATTAGTCTAGACCTAATATTAAAAAACACCCAAGGATGTAGTAAATATAATTACATTCAATATTTTAATACTATTTGCTGTTCTAAAGTTCTTCCTAAAAGGACAATTGTAACTTTTCCCCCTTATCTTCTGATATCAAATAGAAAATGATTTCTTACTTTGACTAATCTTGCTAGCTGCATTCCAAAAATTCACCCTTTCCTCCCTTGGGTGATATCCTTCTTTCTTTACTCCTCCCTCTCTTGTGAAATGCTTTACTTATCAACATAGAGTTACTTCAGGATGCTGCTGATTGGTTGTGTACTCTAAGTGGGTCTGAAAGATTATAAAAACCAAATCTGTACCCCAGAAATCTGAATTTGCTATTAACAAGAGTAGATTCCTTAGCATGCTCATAAAACTCTGTACATTCAGTCTGACCTTCTACCTTTGACCACAGTAATTGACCACTATTGACACCAATTGACGGGGATGTTTCTACCAAGAGATTGAAAGAATTCTCAAACCAGACTATGAACCCAGAATAAACTGTGAGGGCAGATATAGGATAGGGATTGGAGAAAGCCTCTAGCCCCTGTGGCTTCAGACTAGCAATACCTGCTGGAGAGGTATGAAAGAACTCCAAAATAATCTCAATGGCTGAAAGGAATAGATGAAAACAGAAATAACATGGTATTTCTCTCTTCCTATTAGTCTAATACCTTAAATATGATAATGTCACAATCACAGAATTTCAGAGTTGAAAGGGAATAACACATTGGACAGTTAGTCCAATCCATACCCTTCTCTCCCCCTCAATTCTTACTACACTCTATAATATGAGTGATCATCCAAACTCTGCTTGAAGACCTCTACTGAAGGGGATCCCTTCACCTTCAGAGACAATCCATTCTCCTTGTACAAAGTTTTAATTGTTAGAGGATTTTCCCCGTGGAAAAAAACCTGAATTTGTCTCTGCATCCAACCTCAGCTGCTGCTGCTTCCCTTTTGTTGAAAAAAGCATTTACTATGTGCAAACAATTGTGCTAATTTCTGAAAGTAATAGAAATAGAAAAGTATAACAAAATTTGCAAAAGAACTTATATTGATAATAGCTTGTTATTTTTCAAAATACATGCAAAGATAGTTTTCAACATCCACCCTTGCAAAATCTTGTGCTCCAGATTTTTCTCCCTCCCCATCTCCTCTTTCCTTTAGACAAGTAATCCAATATGTTACACATGTGCAATCCATATATAACATGCAAGGAAAAAAAATCAGATCAAAAGGGGGAAAAAAAATGAAAAAGAAAAAAAAAAACTCAAGCAAACAAACCACAACAATAACAATAACAAAGGTGAAAACACGTGTGATCCACATTCAGTCTCCATAGTCCTCTCTCTGGATGAGTTGGCTCTTTCTATCTTAAGTTTGTTGGAATTGCCTTGAATCACCTCATTAATGAAAGAGCCAAGTCCATCACAGTTGATTGTCACAATCTTTTTGTTGCTGTGTACAATATTTTCTTGGTTCTATCATTTCACTTAACATTAATTCATATAAGTCTTTCCAAGCTTTTCTGAAATCAGCCTGCTCATTATTTCCTATAGAACAATAATATTCCATTACATTCATATACCATAATTTATTCAGCCATGCCCCAACTGATGAGCATCTACTCAGTTTTCAGTTCCTTGCCATTACAAAAAGCACCACTACAAACATTTTTTGCACATGTGGGTTCTTTTCCCTTTTTTATGATTTTTCTGGGATGTAGATCTAGTAGAGACATTGTTAGATTAAAGGGTATACAGTTTGAGAGCTCTTTGGGCATAGTTCCAAATTGCTCTCCAGAAAGGTTTGGTCCACAGTGCTTATATTGAAACAAAAGACTAGACACATAAGTTTCAACTATATCAACTGAAAAAGTCCTATGAATGTTATGATCCAAGACAAAGCATGGTCAAGCATCTTTGCTAATGCCATTTGTATTGATCATTTTGTTTCTGATGTTGTTTCAGATGTTATCTGATGATATTTGACAATGACAAGGATTTTGGCAGAGATAACTTCTCTTCCAATGTGCAGCAGCTGTGATTGCTGAAGAGGAAAAGAGAATACCCGAAGAGACAGTTGCCAGGTCACACATTCACAAGTGCTGCTTCTCAAGATCATGGCTGCAATTGCTAGTGGTGGTGGTAGTAGCACAGAAGGTCCCTTTTCTACAGGAATTGTTCTTCTCAATCATGGCTATAGAATGTAGGCTGGAATTCTAAGAGGGCTGATGGTCTTAAGGGCACAGCTACTGCCACAGTTATTGGGTTCAGGGTCCTGGATTATCTTCAGAGTTCATGGGGAGGTAGTGGGTAATATGGTGGAGGTGATTTGGCTTGTCAGGTATATGTTGCCTCTTTTCTCTCTCTTAGGGTTCCTTGCTGGTTCAGCTAGGCTGGCTTGGTAACTCGAGGTGACAGTTGGTTGGCAGTTGGTGGGGACAGCTTATTCCTTTCTCACAGGAATTGTTTCCCAGTACAGTGGCTGTGAAGGTTGGAATGGAAACAAGATCTGAAACTGTCTAGGGATTACTGCCACTCCCAATGCTCATGGGTTCACTTGTCTGGCAGTGCCATTTAGTATCTGTAGTGACAAGGAAAGTATGCTGCTTCTACACAGTGACTGCTATATAACTGAACCCAGAAAACTGAGGCTCAGCTCTTGCCAACAATAGCATATTCTGGTCATATGACCCCGAGAAAAAAACAGAACACATTTAATTCCTCTTTCAAATACCTCTTTCAAATACAAAGACAACCTTTATACTCCCCAAGTTTCTTCTTCAACAACCCCTGTTCCTTCAACCAGTTCTCATGTGTCATAGCCTTCAATGTTCTGGTTACCTTCATTTATATGCACTCCAGTTTAGAAATGATTGAATGAAAAATTTTTTATTAAAAGTTCTCACTATAGTAAGATCTAGGACACAAGATCTGCTGACCCTGATTATAGTACACCAAGCCCTCCAACTCTTTTTCTTTCTTTCTTTTTTTTTTTATTAAAGATTTTTATTTTTCAAAAATATGCATGGATAATTCTGCAACATTAGCCTTTGCAATATCTTATGTTCTAGTTTCCCTCCCCTTCTTCTATCCCAGGTGTCAATAATTACAATACTATTGGCAAGTAGTCCATACAATATATGCATACATATTTATACATTTTATCTTGCTGTACAAGGAAAATAAAATCAAACCAGAAAAAAAATGATGAAGAAAATAAAATGCAAGCAAACAACAGCAAAAAGAATGAGAATGCTGTTGTGAACCCCACTCAGTTCCCACAGTTCTCTCTCTGAGTTCTAATTATTTTTCTAATAAACTGTTATCTTAACCCATGATTATGTATTTGTGAAGTCAGTATTTAAATTCAAGTATAAGACGTTATCTTTATCCATATCATGCTCAGACTTATTTTTAAGCAAAATCGGGTGTCTTTACTTTGCTGAAAGAAAAATAATGATTAGAACCCAAGTTCATCTTGCTAGAAAGGTTTATGTTCAGTACAAGAATTATTTATTTAGTAAATTACATATTGCTTATAAAATCAATATAATTGCTGCAGAAAAATAAACTGTGGTTCTTAATCTGAGCCTCTGGGAGTCCCTGTCAGTTCTAACAACTCCTCTTCACATCAACATTGTTTCAGTTGATTTATTTTTTATTTGTTTTATAAACAAATATCCTTACACCCCAAATATGTAGAATGATAGAATCCTCAAGGCACTGGCCATGGAAGTTGCTGAAAGCTGAACCTCATAAAATAAAGGAAGAATTTTGCTCAAGAGAGTGATATTTAATGATGTCTCTGACATATAAGGGGCAGCTAGATGGCATAATGCATAGAGCTTTGGGCTTGGAATCAAGACATCTTCTTGAGTTCAAATTTGGCTTCAGATAAACTTAACAGCTGATTCTGGGCAAGTCACTTAACTCTGTTTACCTCAGTTTCCTTATCTGTGAAAAGAGCTAGAGAAGGAAATGATAAATTTACTCCAGCATGTTTGCCAAGAAAATCCCAGATCATGAAGAGTTGGTCTGAAACAACTGAACAACAGTTACCTCTTAGATTCACTTCTGAAACTCTTGAGTTGAAAGATTAATAACCTCTGCTCCTTCATGGTTTTGGAGTAGCTAATGGTTTAGCAGAAAAAGTGCTGAGTCTGTTGTCAGGAAAATTCATCTTTCTGAGTTCAAATCTGTCCTCAGACACTGTCAAGTCATTTAACCCTATTTGCCTCACATAATAAATTAGTTAAGGAAATGACAAATCACTCTAATATTTTTGCCAAGAAAACCTCAAATGGGGTTTACAAAGAATAGTACACAACTGAACAACAATAACACATACTTTTCTAACAGGAAAATTAATAGTTTGAAAATGTCTATATGAACATAATAAATTAATAACTATCCATCATATAGACTATATGAGAGAAGTTCCTAATATAGAAATACACTCAAAATCTGTCCCCATTTCCTACTTTTAAAAATATCAATGATTTTTCAATGCCGTGCTCTAAGATTTTTGCTCTCATTTAAGTGAAAGATTTAATCAGTTTTCCCTGTCCCTTATGTATCTTCATTTTTCCGTCTCAGTCTCTTTATATCATCCTTATCAAATATTTATTTATTTATTTATTTGCTGAGGCAATTGGGGTTAAATGACTTGTCCACATCACACAGCTAGGAACCATTTAGCTAATTTTTAAGGGAACAAGATGGATTAGCCCAGAAAAGACTCCTCTCTAAAATGGATGAAATTAGAAAACTGATACCTTTTGATTAATTCAATTAATGAAAGTATCTCTTGAACTAACCTTTGACTAGATTGAAAGGAGATTCCTTAGATGGAGTGACCAGATAGTTTCAGGAAATAACTCCAGGGTACACTGAAAGTCAAATTATTCTGTGCAAGAGATCAAGCTGTTACCTAACTTTGTAATCCTATCTTATGAAATCTTGACTTTTGCTCCCAGGATACAATAATTTATGAGTGGAGATATTTTGGTCAGATTTTGAAAGATAGGAAGGATTTCAATCCTTTTGGAATTCCCTCTAAGCAAAAAAATAAATAAATAAATAAATAAATAAAAATACTCCTTTAACTAGACATTTATCTATTTGTTTAATTTGTCTCTGAGGGATAATCCTATCCATCCCCATTGTACCACTTTACTTTTTTCTCCATCCCTTTTACACCTGTCCTTTATACTACTGTGCTCTCCTCCTCTCCCCTCTCCCACCTTAATTTGTCCCAGGTGCAGCTTCAGTTCTAATTACAGTTGCACCAGTCATAGCTATGAAGGTCAAGCTTCAGATCTTCTGTTTAACCTGAGGTAAAAGAAAGGACTGGGAGCAGAGACAAAAAAGAAGCAGCTCTCATGGCCATAAGATGGAAAAAGGGCCAAGTCAAGAAAAAAAAGTTTGAAAGAATTATGTCTTGAACTTATTTATTAGGTCTTCTCAGGTAAGATCCTAGGTCTTCTGGGGTAGATTTCTTAGCTCATCCTCTGTGTCAGGTCTTTCTTACTTCCTGCTTTCCAGTTTTCAGTATTGATGATCATTGCATGTAATATCACTTTTCCAAAGCAAAAATCTTTAATCAAAAGGTTTCTGCTAAATTCATGGATAGAAAGCCTTTTCCTTAATTTTACTACAGTTTGTAGCTGAGTAAAATTATTTTAAACTTCTGTCCCTCTCTCCCTTTTAAACACTTAGAAGGTATCAATAATTAATGCTGATATGGTCAATAACAGCTGAGCTGAAAGTTTCATTGAATGCATGAATGAAAAAAAGCATTTATTAAGCACTGCCTATATTCTAAGCAATTATCTAAATGCTGGGAGTACAAATAAAAAAAAGTTAAACACAGAATACCCCCCAAAATCCAAATGAGTTCATGATTTGGACATGAAAGGCAACATTAAAAGTAAAGGTGTATAGAAGAATTAATTACCTATGAAATATATAGATAGGGGAAGAGTTCGTGACCAAATAAGAGAGAGTTTCACAGGAAGTAAAATGGATGGTTCTGAATTATATAAAATTGAAACTTTTTTTTGTACAAATACAACTAAAATTAGAAGTGAAATAGGAAATTATAAAAATATTTTTCAGCCAATTTCTCTGATAAAATTCTTATATTTTAGATAGAGAATTGAATCAAATTTATAAGAATGAGAAACATTCCCCATTTGATAAATGGTTAAAGTATGCAAACAGGCAATTTTCAGTTATCAATAGCCATATTTTTAAAAAAAATGCTCTAAATCACTAACAATTAGAGAAGTGTTAATATAAAACATCTTTGAGGCATATCACTTCACAACTACAGAATTGGCTAAATTGATTTAAAAAAAGAAAGAAAGAGAGAGAGAGAGAGAGAGAGAGAGAGAGAGAGAGAGAGAGAGAGAGAGAGAGAGAGAGAGAGAAAGAGAAGAAAGAAAGAAAGAAAGAAAGAAAGAAAGAAAGAAAGAAAGAAAGAAAGAAAGAAAGAAAGAAAGAAAGAAAGAAAGAAAGAAAGAAAGAAAGAAAGAAAGAAAGAAAGAAAGAAAGAAAGAAAGAAAGAAAGAAAGAAAGAAAGAAAGAAAGAAAGAGAAAGAAAGAAAGAGAAAGAAAGAAAGAAAGAAAGAAAGAAAGAAAGAAAGAAAGAAAGAAAGAAAGAAAGAAAGAAAGAAAGAAAGAAAGAAAGAAAGAAAGAAAGAAAGAAAGAAAGAAAGAAAGAAAGAAAGAAAGAAAGAAAGAAAGAAAGAAAGAAAGAAAACCAATCCTGGAGAGGCTGTTGGTAAAAAGTCACTACTGGTTTAACAATTCTGGAAAACAATTTGGTACCCAAACCTAGCAGACCATGCATACCTTTTGACCCAGTGATACCACTATTAGGTCTATGTCCTAAAGGAAACAAAGAGAGGCAAAAGACCCATAGGTACAAATATATTTAGCAGCTCTTTTGTGATATCAAAGAATCAGAAACTGAGGAGATGCCCATTCATTCAGGAATGGCTGAATAAATTTGAGTACATGAATGTGACAGAATATTTAAGAAATCACAAAGAGATGGCTCCAGAAAAGGAGCTTTATATGAACTGCTACAAAGTGATAAGCAGAAACAGAATGCTTAAAAAAAAAAAAAAAAAAAAAAAAGTGAAACAGTTTCAGCTCTTAAGGAGCCTAAAATAACAACTTTTCCTTATAGGGAGAATGTAGAGTTTCTAGACTAATTTTGTTACAGTTGCAATACAAAGGAAGGAATGGTGAGAGAGCTTTTGGGTAAAATTGAACCTAGCAACTGATTAGCTGATATCATTAAGAAGAGAGGCAAGAAACTAAATGGTCTTCAAGATATCTTGGAATGTTGGCATATTTTAGCTTTTCTTTAGAACTGGGCCATGAAAACTTTTCCAATCCAGTGACTACTACTGAATTTGCCCAATTTGCTATGTTGAGTACAACACTTTAACAGCATTATCTTTTAGGATTTAGATAGCTCAACTGAAATTCTATCATCTCCACTTACCTTATTGCTAATAATGCTTCCTAAGGCCCATTTGCTTCATTTTCAGGGATGTCCAATTCTAGATCAGTGATCACACCATCATGTTTATTGGTGATGTTAAAATCTTGCTTGTATAATTCTCCTGTATATTCTTACCACTATGTCTTAAATTCTTCTGCTTTTAAGTCTTTATAATTTTTGTCTTTTATGTTCATTTTGCATGAAACATCCCTTTGATATCCCAAATTTTCTTGAAGAGAATCTTTCACATTTTTTCTTCTATTTCTTCATGTTGCTCTTTTAAGAAAATCATATATAGACTGCAATGCCTCTTAATTGGTCCCTTGCCTCATCTTCCCTATTTTAGTACTCTGTACTACTAAAAAATGATTTACCTTAGGACAAATCTGATCATGTCACTCTACTGCCTTGACAATTAAATATAAACTCTTAACTTTTAAAGTCCTTCATAACCTGGCTCAATCTCTTTGCATATTCCACCATTATTGTACATTCCTTTTCTTCATACATTCGATGATCCAACAAAACTGTCTTTATTGTTCACAAAAAGGAATCTCAACCTCTCATCTCCACATCTTTTTACTGATTGTCCCAAATCCTTGGAATGCATTCTCCCCTTACTTTTACCTCAGAGGGGATCTTAAGTCAGCTTTTATAGGTAAAACACTATTTTTTACATGAAGTCTTTTCTAATTCCTCAAAATTCTTAGTCATTCAAAACACTATTTTTTACATGAAGTCTTTTCTAATTCCTCAAAATTCTTAGTCATTCCTAACTGCTACTGCTATTTATTTTCTTAATATTTATTCTGTATACATGTACTTGCCTTCTCTTCCTTGCCTTTGAATGTAAGCTCCTTAAGAAAAAAGATTATTTCATTCTTTGTATTTGTTTCTCCAAGAAATAAGTGACTGATACCTAATAGGCACTTAATGAGTGCTTGATTGATTAGTTGATTTAAAAAAAATTCACTGTACACTTTTAAACTTTCATTGTATGGTGCCAAATTATTCTCCAGTAACAGTGTACAAATTTGCAATTCAACCAATGATGGAAAAGTGCACCTGTTTTTTTTTGTTGTTGTTGTTTGTTTGTTTGTTTGTTTGTTTTTTAACTCTATTATTTATTTTAACTCTATTTTTAACTCTATTTTAACTCTATTTATTTTGTTGCTTTTAATTATTTTTTTTGCTCCTTTGATGTCCCTGATTTTTTTCATGCTCCAGCTAATTCTATCTTGTATGAGAAGTCTTTCCTGGTCCCCATTAATGCTATTGCTTTTCCTCTGAGATTCTCATATTTATCATGTGTATATGGTTATATATAGATGTTTGCATCTTGTGTCTCCCTTTAGGTAATGAACTCCAACTACTGTTTTGCCTTTCTTTGTATCCCTTTGGATACAAATATGTTGGACAGTGCCTGATACATAGAAAGTAATAAAGAATTGTATGTAGAAAAGTACATTTTCAGCAGTCTCTAGCAAAAGATTATGGTTTTTGGTTAAGCCTCTATTTCTCAATATGGCACTCCCCATTGAGTATTACTGATAGATTGATAGTCTACCAGTGCCACCTAATGGTTTTAAAGAGGTTTTGTGACACTCCTAACTTTCTTATTCAGAAGTCCCTATTTATTCTTCTCAAATATCAGCCTGACTCTTTTCTCCTGGATCATTTTGTACAAATTTTCTTCTAACTACACAGATGTTTAAGTCTTACTCCATCACAATCTTTCATTCTTTCTTTCAGGCTGGTTTGTAACAACCAGTGCCAGCCTGAGGCTCTTATTAGGTTTTTAATAAGGCAAGAAAAGGCTCAGGAAATAAAATATTACTGGCATGGTTTCAGCTTCTCAATAATCATTATTACAAATCTATATTTGGCATGTAAAAAAGAGATTAAACTTGTTCTACTTGGTTTCAGAAAGCAAAAGTAAGCTTAACAGGTAGAAGTTGCCACAGAAATAGATTCCAGTTAAATGTAACAAAATATTCCCTAAAGCTATCCCAAACTTTAGAAAACAGTGAGTTTCCCATCAGTGAAAGTCTTCCTGAAGATCTGAATGACACTTTTCTGGGATGATGTATAGGTGACTATTGCTCAAGTACAGTTTGGACAAGGTGAGCGCTAAGGTTCCCTCCTACTCTGAAATTCTGATTCTTTGTTTTCTTAAGTAAATTCCTTCAACAGAAAACTTTGAGTTAAGAGCTCATATAGTAAATGAATTTAAGTTAGATGGAAGTAAGTAATGAGAGTTGGATGGAATATTTGAGTATTTTGATCCCAGAATGCTAAGGCAGGTCACTTTTAAAAATGAGCAGTTAAACAGAATTTATTGTTGATATTTGAAATTATTCAAGTTTTGATGATTCCCTTTTGAATTAGTCCCTACTCATCAACTCTGCCTCTGATAACTCTGTCTAAACACATTTTTCTCTTGGTTTGGCTTGGCATGGCATTGCCAAGGTATTAGGTAACTGGTGGGCACAATGGAGAGCAGACACTCATTTCATATAACTTTTATTCATGAACTTTGTTCTAGTTAAATTGGCTTATTTGAAGATCCCTCTAAAAACTTGATGTCTCCATGACTTTGTACATTCTTCTCCCTATGTTTATAATAAAATCTTTCCTCAACTTAATTTATAAAATCCCTATCTTCCTTTAAAGGGCAGCTCAAGTAGCACTTCCTGCAAGACCTTTCTTGAGCAAACTCTTCCCTTACTCCCCTTACCATTGGTAGTTCTCTCTACCTCTTGAAATTATTTTGTATATACTTTTATTTGATTTATCTATATAGTGCACTTGTATTACTCTCTGGAGTGACCTACTGTATCATCTGTGATCAGAACAACTATCCCAAATCCCGACACTGACAAATAAGATTGCTAGAGCATGGTTGTATATCTTCCCTCAGAGTTATAGGGGTAAGGAGTATATATATATTTCCAGTTCTATAACTCACAAACCTTCATTGGGGTGCTTCCCACCATTGTTGTTTATTAGTCAGCCAGATTTAATTAATTTCTTACAAATAACTATTTACTAAACATGGTACTACAAATATCCCCTAACAGTCTGGAACACATTTTTAAGTATATGTATAGTCCATAAAAAAGTAATGTCAAGCTTAGTGCCAAAGCAGTAATTCAGTCACCCTAAGTACTTTTGCTATAGCCCTCAAGATGCTGCTCCTGGATACTATATAGGTGTTTTTTTTGTTTGTTTGTTTGTTTGTTTTTCTGCTTAGATCTTTCTAGAAACTTGAATATGCACACAAACATGTTTTTGGTTCCTGACTCAGACATTACCATCAGTTACTTTTTTCTCTGAGAAGTTGCTAGGATGCTGAGGAAAAGTCTAAATCACATCTTTCAAAGTTTACAAGGTTTTCTTCTGACTAAGGGTAGGTGAGGAGGCTATTTTTTCCCTAGGGATATATGGCTGGAAAGCTATTTCCTGGGTTGCTGCTTGTGTGAATCTGTTTTCATTTAGTCTGATATTCAGCCAACCTGAGCAGATATCTTCCACCCCTAGGTACATGCCCAGAGCTTGTTCACATCTTGTGAATAATTGAATGTGTTCTCCCCTGGTAAAGAAACCAGAGCAAAGTGTCTTATCACTTACTCTAAATAGGGTAGAGAGATTTTTTTTTAAGACTTATTCCATCAGCTTCCACCTTAGGCAGCACTTGACAACCCTGGCCCTCCTTTTGAGAAAGCCAAATATGTTACATCTTTCCCCTTTCCCTAGGTTCTCTAGTACCCTTGGGAGGATTGGGGGTATATAGGCTCTCTGCAAATGAGTCTAGAACCCACTGATGTTGTTTCCTCAAATATAAGAGGTGATTTCTTATATCCCAGTTCAATTTACTAACAGGTTAACCCTTTGAAATTAATATTTATTTGTAAAAACTAATCATAATTATGCAAACTTAATCCATAAAATGTAAAAGACAAAAATCCCCATCCCTATACTCACCTCAGTTTCTGGGGAACCAAAAAGGACTAGTTTAGTTCAGTTCCCAAAGAACATAGAATTGAATTCCAAGTCCTAAATTCCCGGCACTCTGGCTTCTCTGGATTCCCACCTGGATTGACTGGCTTTAATATCCTGCCTGGAATCCTAGCTCTAAAATCACCATGGCTCAAACGCTGAGGTCCAATGGGATTGTTGTTTACATCCCAAGCTCAGAAGGACATATGAAATGGAACAGAAACATCTTCAAGAGCAGAGATGGGATAAAAGAAGCTGGTAGAAAGGGATGTTCCTTTCTGGTTCAGTTCATGGTACCCATTGTGGGTGAACTATGATCTCCAACCTCTAGACAGCATAAGGAAAGAACATGCTTGAAAATTAGAAATCGATTGTCCCAGTATGGCAGCCTGTTCTGGTTACACAGTTAGGATTCCTCCATATTAGGTGATCTGGGCATGTGGCAAAGGCCCCATTACACTTACATCTTTAATCAAATTGAATTATGTTCTATCTCTGTTTTGGCCATACAAGTATTCCCTTCTCATCATTCTCACACTCTGAAATAGATATTGCAAAGATATGAGTACTTTGAACAATAGATATTTTTCTTTCTTTCTTTTGCTTTGGCAGATATGATGATTTGTTCAGAGAGCCCCAGAAAGGAAAACAAAACAAAGCAAAATAAAACTAAAACAAACAATAATTCCATTGAAGTCATAGTATATAATACAAACCCACATAGAGCATCAGAATTTCTCTACATCAGCAGCAAAACCCAGCAGGAAAAAAAGAGATAAATTCCAATTTAAATAAGTAAAGAATATAAGACTTGGGAGTTTATATATCAACATATATAACAATAGATATTTTTCAATTATGGCTATCATCTTAATGTCTTTTTAAAAAATTAAGTATTTTTAAAATTACATATAAAAACAATTTTTAACATTAGTTTTTTAAAAATTTTGAATTCTAAGTTCTATTCCTCCTTTCTTCCTCTCCCCCCCAATTTAGATGACAGATAATTTGATATAGATTATACATGTGTAGTCATGCATATGTAAAACCTACTTAATGTATCTTAATGCATCACTTTGTGATCATACATGCTGTGTTGGTTAAATTACTGATAATATTATTATTATTTTTTTAAGTTGGATTTGTTTTCTTCTCTGTTCTTTCTTTTTTTTTTCTTATTTTATTTATTTATTTTTTATTTAATTTTTATTTAATTTTATAATTATAACTTTTTTTTTGACAGTACATATGCATGGGTAATTTTTTACAACATTATCCCTTGCACTTACTTCTATTCAGATTTTTTCCCTTCTTCCCCCAACCCCCTCCCCCAGATGGCAGGCAGTCTTATACATGTTAAATATATTACAGTATATTCTAGATACAATATATGTGTGTAGAACCGAATTTTTTTGTTGCACAGGAAGAATTGGATTCAGAAGGTAAAAATAACAGTTTACACTCATTTCCCAGTGTTCCTTTTCTGGATGTAGCTGATTCTGTCCATCATTAATCAATTGGAATTGGATTAGCTCTTCTCTATATTGAAGATATCCACTTCCATCAGCATACATACTCGTACAGTATCATTGTTGAAGTGTATAATGATCTTCTGGTTCTGCTCGTTTCACTTAGCATCAGTTGATGTAAGTCTCTCCAAGCCTCTCTGTATTTCTCCTGTTGGTCATTTCTTATAGAACAATAATATTCCATAACATTCATATACCATAATTTACCCAACCATTCTCCAATTGATGGACATCCATTCATCTTCCAGCTTCTAGCCACTATGAAAAGGGCTGCCACAAACATTTTGGCACATACAGGTCCCTTTCCCTTCTTTAGTATTTCCTTGGGATATAAGCCCAGGAGTAGTATGGCTGGGTCAAAGGTTATGCACATTTTGATAACTTTTTGGGCATAATTCCAGCTTACTCTCCAGAATGGTTGGATTCTTTCACAACTCCACCAACAATGCATCAGTGTCCCAGTTTTCCCACAGCCCCTCCAACATTCATCGTTATTTGTTCCTGTCATCTTAGCCAATCTGACAGGTGTGTAGTGGTATCTCAGAGTTCTCTTAATTTGCATTTCTCTGATCAATAGTGATTTGGAACACTCTTTCATATGAGTGGAAATAGTTTTAATTTCATCATCTGAAAATTGTCTGTTCATATCCTTTGATGATAATATTATTTGACACAAACTGCTGGGGAAACTGGAAAATAATAGGCATTGACCAATATCTAACATTCTATGCTAAAATAAGATCTAAGTGGGTTCATAATTTAGACATAAAGGGTGATACTATTAGCAAATTTGGAGAACAAGGGATAATCTCTTACATCTATGGAGAAGGGAGACATTTATGACCAAAAAAGAATTAGAGAATATTATGAAATGCAAAATAGATAACTTTGATTATATTGAATTAAAATTTTTTTTCTGCACAAACAAAACTAATGCAGCCAAGATTTGAAGGGAAACAAAGCTGGGAAAAAGTTTGTATAGCTAGCCTTTCTGATAAAGGCCTCATTTCTAAAATATATAGAAAAAATACAAGCCATTTTTTCAATTGATAAATAGTGAAAGGATATAAATAGACAATTTTCAGAAGAAGAAATTAAAGCTATTTCTAATCCTATGAAAAAATGTTCTAAAGCACTATTGATTAGAGAAAGGCAAATTAAGACAACTCTTAAGTACCATTTTATAATTCTCAGATTGACTAAAAGGAAAAGATAGTGATAATGTTATAAGTGATGTGGGAAAACTGGGACACTAATGCATTGTTGGTGGAGTTATGAAATGATCCAACCATTCTGGAGAGCAATTTGGAACTTTGCCCAAAGGGCTATCAAACTGGGCATACCCTTTGATCCAGCAGTGTCTCTACTGGGTCTGTTTTTCAAAAAAAGATGATAAAAGAAGGAAAAGGACCCACTTGTGGAAAAAATTTTTGTAGCAGATCTTTTTGTAATAGCTAGAAATGGAAATTGAGTGGATGCCCATCAGTTGAGGAATGGATGAATAATTTATGGTATATGAATGTAACAGAATATTATTGTTCTATAAGAAATGATGAGCAGGCTGATTTCAGAATAGCCTGGAAAGACTTATATGAACTGAAGCTAAGTGAAATGAGTAGAACCAAGAGAATATTGTACACAGCAACAAAAAGATTATATGATGATCAACTGTGATGGACTTGGCTCTTTTAATAATGAGATGATCTAAGGCAATTCCAATAGACTTATGATGGAAAGAGCCAACCGCATCCAGAGAGAGGACTATGGAGACTTAATGTGGATCACAACATACTTTCAACTTTCTTGTTATTGTTGTAGTTTATTTGCTTGTTATTTTTCTTTTTTTCCCTTTTGATCTGATTTTTCTTGCTTATGTGTAACCTATATTGGATTACTTATTGTCTAGGAGAGGAGGGAAGTGGGGAGAGAGGGAGAAAAATTTGGAACACAAGGTTTTGCAAGGTTGGATGTTAAAAACTATCTTCGCATGTATTTTGAAAAATTATAAAAATATTATAAAAATGAAAATGAAGAAAGTTTTATATATATGTATAACTATCAACTTGAATAGCAGTAGAAAATCTTGCCAGTCTGAAAGGCCTTGAATCCTTTTGTTCTGGTCATTTTATGGCATAGGGGAACCAAGAAACTATCAGGGGCTGGTACAACAAAATCTTTTGAACAGCTTCTCTACCTTTTAGAGAAATGATTGCCACCTACATGGTGAGGACCCTAATAAATGGTGTTCCTTCTACTAAAGCTAGCTATCTTGCTGCTGGACAATGACAAAAATGAAATTGATGTCTCCCATGCGACAAAATATTTATATAGCCTCACTCTTTGTGGCAGCAAAAAAACTGGACACAAAATTGGTACCCATTGATTAGGAGACTGGATGAACAAACCGTGGCACATTAATGTCATATTGTGTTTGCGAAAATACAATGTGAACAATTCAGAGAAATATAGACAGACTCAAATGAACAGAACAAAAGTAGTAGTCAAGACAATAAAAGATAAAAATGACTATAAGAATGTAAGTGAGAACAATGCTAAAAGGCAGAGGAATTCAGATGAATTTCATTAATTAGTATTGTTCCTGGAGAAGAGATGATGGAACATTTTTTTTCTCCCATTTTCTTCAATTTTTTGCACATATTTTATTTTTCTAATTACATGTAAAATAGTTTTCAATGTTCATTTTTTGTAAGATTTTGAGTTCCATTAACTTATTTTTCAAACTTAATTTTGAAAACATATTTATGCTGTCTCGGTATCAGGATTTCAATGAAGGTATAAATCCAATTCTGCTAAAACTTTGAGTAGCTCATTACTTATAAAATCGGCTCACATACTAATCTTTGACCCATTTTTCTCTTCTTTTCTTTTCTTTTTTTATTCCCAACCTACCAACCACCATCCAAAATGGGGATTTCCATAAACAAAGTAGATGAGATGATAAAGATTTATTGCATTGGAAAGCAAATCTTTATTTTGTAGTTTGCTTTTCCTTTTGTGTATATAATAAAATTGGTATGTTACTTTCAAAGCAGTCCTATTTATCTGTGTTCCTTCTGAATTCCTTCTTTTTATTTAAGAAAATGCTGAGATAGAATATTTTTATTATTGGTAGAGAGACAGGTGATTAGCAGAATAAGCATATTCTGTCAGATAAGGTCACTGTTGTTTGGGGTTTTATTTAAGTTTTTCTTGATCACAAGGGAGGATTAAATGGAGAGGAATACTTGGAAATTAGTGAACGGTCAATATAATTTTTAAAAGAAATGTTGAATAGTAACAATAAAAATAAACAAAAGAGCATTATAGATAACTTTTAAAAAGTTCTATCCTAACACCTCACATAATTTATGGAGGTGAATTCTTAAAGGCTATAATGGTGGAATAAAAACTATGGTAGGTTTTTACCATACTAGAAAGGCTTTGAGTAATGGTTCTACAAAAACAAAACAAAACAAAACAAAACAAAAAAAACACCAAAACTATATCTTCTGTCTGGAAAATGTAAATTAAAACAACTCTGAAATTCTACCTTACATTCATCAGATTTGTCATTTTTTTTGTTTTTTGGATCAACTTTGCCAATGTTAGAGGAGGAGAGAAAAACCAAGCTGGAAAGCAATTTGGAATAATGTCCTTCAAAATCACTAAACTATATATATCCTTTGAATTAATGATACCATTACTCGGTGCTCCAAACAAGTCAAATTAAGAAGAAAAAAGATGGGTATAGAAAAGGATTTACAGCAGCTCTCTGTGATGACAAAGAATTGAAAATTAAGGGAGATGTCCATTAATTGGGCAATAGCTGCACAAAGTATGATTGATGTTCGAATAGAATACACTTGAGCTATCAGAAATTGATAAAATAAGTGGTTTCGGAAAATTGAGAAGACAAAAATTGAGAGCAAAAATGAGCAAATCCAAGAGAATAATTTCTACAATAATAACAACATTGTACAAGGGAACAGCTTTGAAAGCTATATAAACTCTGATTAAGGCAATAATCAACCATGTTAACAAAAAATCCATGATGGAGAATGCTACCTACCTCCTAATGAAGAGATGATGGACTTGAGGTGTAGATTGAGACACATTTTTGGACATGGACAATGTGAGAATATATTTTTCTTTATTTTTTATTATAAGGAAAAAATAATTTAGAAAAAGAAAAAAGAAAGCAGCCTTTTTTGGAGGGGAAGGAAGAAAGAAATCTTTTTGTAGCATACATCATTCTGTAACTTAATTTATACCTACAGCCATAAGTTTAAAGGCTTATATTTTAAGTTTTATCAGAGCATAACACTGTTGTGTATGATACTAATTAAACCTTTTCACCTTTCACTTTGGCTTGAGGTACTCATCAAATAACTAAGCTTAATCTTTCAGATAACAAACGCTAGAACTATTAAGAAATATATTTAATCAGCCCAAGATGATTACAAATGTCATTTCTTTCTTAAGAAGTGAGAAAGCAGTAAATAATTGGTATGATATTTAAAAAGCTGGAAGAACACTTTTTTGATATGATAGTCAAGATTGGGGACTCAGAATGAACTTTATTAATAATTTGCATTATGGGTTCTAACAGTGGATCAAGTGGCAGGGTTGGTGTCAGGAAGAGGTGAACTCAAATTTGGCATTAGACACTTAATAATATGACCTGGATAAGTCATACAACTCCTCAGTTGCCTCAGTTTCTTCATCTGTAAAAAGAACTGAAAAAGGAAGGGCAAACTACTCCAGTATCTCTGCCAAGTAAATCCCAAATGGGGTCATGAAGAGTCAAAATGATTGAAAAACAACAATTAAAAAACTTTTTAACATCAGAGAAAAGAAGCCAGGAGGAACTGAGACCTGCCTTAGGCTAAAAAAAAGTGAAATAATCTTCCCCCTCTTCCCCACTCTTGGGTCACTTAGAACAAAAGGACTTTCCAGATTTCTCAATCCATTAAGAGAAGATAGATTTGGGGATTTTGGAAAAAGGTCATTCACAAAAGAGGCCCCAGTAGTTGAAGTCTGGGAAAATAAATTCTACCTATGCCCTGTAGGGATATGGAGGATTGAGAGATGTTCCTTACCCAAATTGCAAAGATGAGCATGGGGAGAATGATGAAAAATATATTTAGGAGTATGACATTAATGAGATCAAATGATTATAGATTATGCAGAAGCTTCACTCTATATATCATAAATAATTTCTTCAAGGAAGGAGCTAGATATGGCAAACACTGTGCAATAGTATAAAAAAAGAAATTGATTTTTTTTTAATAAACAGAAAAATGATGAGTTTCTGATATAGGAGTTATTTCCAATCAGTTGCCTCTGTTTATTCAGACTCAAATTGTTAAAATAAGGATCAAATCAGTCTCAAAACTAGGAGAATAAAATTAAGATGGAGCTATAGTAATTAACTGAGACAACCCTAATCTAACCTCTGAGGAAGGGGTTCCTGCTGCCAAATGGAACAACTTTCAAACAACATTTACATAGATTAATACCTTTTTCTAGAGTTTTTATGTAAATTAGTATAATTTGCAGAACAAAATGTAATGGTTTCTAGCCAGCAAACATTTAATCTCCTTTCCAACAGAAAGATATGATAAGCAAAGGGCAATATAGTTTATGGATGGTTTGTGAGATTTTTAAAATAGTGGAAGATTATGACCAATATTGTCTCCCAAAATAATGAAAAACAATGGAGAGAAAAATTAGTTTAAATAAAGTTTGATGATAAGATACCTTCAAACTAAGAAACATTGTAACCAAGAAAAAAAGAAAAGACTTGAGGTGAATAGGAGATAGAAGTGCTAACTGCTGATCTTTGACAAAGTGGGAAGTTATTGAGTTTTAGAGATACTTTCAGGTTGTTATATATAGGAAATCTGCTTAGTATTGTTATTTTAACAACTGACATTACAAATTTTGACGTTAACAAAGCACTTTACAAATACTGTTTTTTATTATCCCTCCTTTTTTTTTTTTTTTTTTTTTTAGATGAAGAAAGGCTAAAAGGTTTAGTAACTTGGTGGTTAGGAGGCTACTAGTGGCTGTAGGTTGTAGGTACAACCATTATAATTCTTTAATTCTATGTTATGTGCTCATTTCCCTGTTGTTTGCTTTAGAAAAACAAAAAGAAATTTTTCATTCTCTTAAAATAATTTTAGAAGGAGTGGTAGATGTAACATTATAACAAATGAAAATGTATTGAACTTCACTACAAAGAGATCCAAATAAAGAATTTAAATTTACTTAAATTAAAAAAATCCAAAATTAATAACATTGGGCAAGGAATAATTTGTTAAAAATTTCTGGACACAATGGAGAACAATATAATGAGAAATGAATTTACATCTCTAAACCTCAAAGTTTTAATGGATAGTTTAAATATGTAAAAATTGGAAGAAGAGAAAAATTATTTCAGTTGATTTAATTCAATAACTTATTGCAGCAAACAGAGGTCAAAGAAGTAGAGAAATTCCATAAGGAAATGGATGAATCCTTCTGAATTTAATTGTCTTAGTATTTAAATATTTGTATATTTTTATATATGTGTATATATATATTAATACTTGGTGGCTTCAATACAAAGAAGATATTTCAGAGAACAGTGAAAAAATAAATTGGAAAATATGGCTCAATATGGAAAAGAAACTACACACCTCTCTAATGGTCTTGTGATGGAGTGCCATCTGCACCCAGAGAGGGATGTGGGGACTGAGTACGGATCACAGCATAGCATTTTCACTTTTTTGGTTGGTTGCTTGCTTTTTGCTTTCATCTTTTTTCTCTTTTGATCTGATTTTTCTTGTGCATGATAATTATGGAAATATGTATAGAAGAACTGCACATTTAACATATATTGGATTACTTGTCATCTAGGAAGGAGGTGGGAGGGAAGAGAGGGAGAAAAAAATTGTAACAATGTTTTGCAAGGGTAAACATCAAAAATTATCTATGCATATGTTTTGAAAATAAAAAGCTTTAATAAAAAAAAAAAAATAAAAACACTACACACCTATATGTCGATCTAGAGGAGTTAGAAAGGCAGCTAGGTATGGATACGGAAGTAGGCTTGGCGCCAGGAACACCTCCTTTTAATAAATTCAAATCTAGCTTCAGACATTTATTAGCAGTGTGACCCTGGGCAAGTAACACAAACCTGTCTGCCTCAGTTTCCTCATCTGTAAAAACCAGCTGAAGAAATAGTCGACCACTTTAGGCGCCAAGAAAACCACAATGAGGTCACAAAGAGTAGGATATGACTAAAATGACTCAACAACAAAATTTGTCTGGAGTCCACGCTACGTAGTGCGGATTGATTGGTCAGTCTTAGAAGATTGTAGATGACCTAATTTAATTTCCTAGCAACCATTCTCCCAGTCAATTTCTCCCCTTTGATTTCCTCCTCAGAGCTTGTCCCACCCCACTAAAACCCTTTTTATTTCTCTCACCCCTTTCTTCCTAACTACCTCCTCCCTTTTAATTCCCATGGGAAGCGCGGGCACCTGCGTGCCTCAATTTCTTTATTCGTGAAACGAGAGGGTCGGACCAGAGGACGTCGAAAGTCTCGGCTCTTTGAAGGGAATTCCCGAGTGAATGAATTTTATCGAATGAAGCTTAAATTCATAGAAAACATTCGAATACTCAAGAAAAACACGATTTGAATTTGTCAAGTTTCACACTTTTTCATGTTTATTACACTTTGCAGAATAAAGCCTCTAGTCCAAACCCTAGGAGGGAGTTGAGCCCCCCCACCCCATCCCCCGGGTTGGATGACGTGACTAGCAGTGCACATCAATAGAAGGGAAGGCCTGGCACCGGAGCCGAGCTCTTCCTCTCCCCGACAACCGCGTCCCCTCCCGGATCGGAATTGCTCCGTAACCGTACGTACACCTAGCGCCGCAGGGGCACGCACGGTTTTTGGATCTAAAGCCCTCAGGAGACTTTCTTTTGCTGGCACATAAACTGGGGCCCCAGCACAGAGTCTCGGGGGGAAGCCTGGCGGGAAACCGCCCGCCCCCTTCACTCCCCATCCCCCAAGGGGGCACTGAGCCGAGATAGGCTGCGGAAGGCTTCGCTTCGAGGGTGTGGGATTCCAATGCGCGGCTGCGGCGGGCGGGGCAGTGGCGGCAAGCGAGTTGAAGCTCGCCTGAGCTCTGATTGGCTCCCGGCGCCCGTCGCCCGGTGCGATTTGTTGTTTGGACAGGGCACGTGACGCTGCCGGGGCGCCGGCACGTGCGGCGGTTTAAGCGCCGGCCGCGTTTGGGCGGGACCGCTCAGTGAAGCGGTGGCTGCCTGTGGTCGCGGGAGGTGAGGAGGCGGCCCAGGAGATGGGACCAGGGGCCCCCAGACCTTCCGGCCGAGGCGTACACCGTGCCTCGCCGCTGCCTCTTACCCCCCTTCATGGTCGGATGGCAGCAGTGGAGGGAAGGGAAAGAGGGAAGGCCGGGGTGGGGGCCCCGCATTGCCCGGCCTCGAGTAGGTGCCCGCGGGGGGTCAGCGGGCTCAGGCCTCGCCGCCTGGGGGAGCTGGGTGAGCCCAGGGCGGCACCAGCGCCCGCTCTCGGGGACTGAGGGGATGGGGAGGGGCGGGGTGGGCTCCCTTGTATCACCCCTCGGATCCCCCTACCCAGCTTACTTCTCCTCCCCTTTCTTTAACTTTGTAGCGAGGAGCCCGAGTCTCTTCGGGAAGGAAACTCGGAGTCTCCCGACAGGAGCCCTGGAGTCTTCCCCTCCTCTCTCCTGTTATCTCTCTCCCGGCCCCCCCCCTCCCCTTTAGTTTTGTTCGGGATTCTTGAGTGGATTGCAGTTATTTCCCTTGGAAAGGGTGAGCCTGTAGTGTTCGGGGCACTGGGTGAAGGTGAATTTGAGTATAAGGTGGCTTGAGCTCCCCTTGTAGGAGCCATTGCACTATCGATGCAAAATAGAGATGAAAATAGATGATTTATACTTTCCTGTAAGGAGTTAAAGTGACCTCTTGGGTAATTTTAAAAGCCTGTGAGTGTAATTGGGGTTTGTAATTAATATCCTTTCGGTTCTGTGGTCAGATTATACAGAATTATGTTTTTGTTTAACTAGAAGTCGTGGCCAACATGGGAGATGAAGATTGGGACACAGAAATCCTCAAACCTCACATACCGTCTTTCGTCCCAGTATTTGACAAGGTGTGGTGCTTAAAGTTCATCTTGTGCGTTAAAGTAGTGCCCCAGGAGTTTTAAATGATGCACTTTTAGTTGGCTTTAAGACATGCTTTGAAGTGATAACTGGACAAACTCATAGAGAATGGGAAAATAACTCAAAAAACGACAAGCTATCTTAAACGTGATAAAGCCCTTGTATTCCTATAAATATTTTTATTTTTTAACAAGCAATCATAGAAATTTGTAAACCGGAAGTGGTCAGATTCAGATTCAGATTCAAGATCACGGCACAGGCACGACAGAAAATGGCTATTTCTTTTGTGGAAATCAGTTTTCTGTTAAGTTTCACAAAGTTATTGACTTGAGTTAAACAAAACTTTTGTTTAAAACAAAAATCGAGAAAAGTTAGCCAATAAAAAAGAATCTTATGTCCAGTCTTCATTAAACATTGGTCTTAGATCCCTTTAAAAAGATTATCATGGATTTTAAAAGTGTGGTTAAATTGTGAAAATTTAATTTTTTTGTGTAAGAATTGTTTTGTTTAGAAGAAAATCTGTGTTTTCTGTTTGTGGTAAGACAGCTTAACTCTTGGTAAAATGTATATACTTCTCTATGAAGAAGATTGATAAAAAGATGTAATTCTGTAAGGGAAGCCATGATTGTTTATTGTTTGTGTGACTTTAAACAAGAATTTAGGTATTGGGATAGATAATCTAGTACTCCCACTATATCATACTATTTTTGAACCACAGCATTCGTTCACTTTTCTCTCCTCATTTTTAGGGGAACTGAATATTTTTGAAATATTTTGATACCAAAATGGAAGCAAAGACAAATCTTTCACCTTTTGTTGAAATCTTGGAATCTTGGCAATGATTTTTGTTTTTTTAAACATCATTACTACTACCAGCTAGTGTAGTATTTTGTCTGAAATTAAGTAAGGGACTATATTTAAGAATTAAGGTAACTCTAGATGTACTGTTTTTGGTAGTTGCAGGTCATGACTAATTTAAAGTGGATAATTAAATTTCATCTGTCTTCTTTTTGTAGGATACCTTTTCTTCAGGAGCAAATGGAGATGCTTTTAATAGGGCTTCAGATTCATCAGGTATGTGGTAAAGCAAGATGTGAATCTTAAATAGGACACATTAAGTAGAATAGTCTGAAATATTTTTGGACTAAATCTGAATTTATCCTGATTTGGAGAATATTTGGCTTTTGGATTAAAACTATAGGGTTCCTATTGAGAATAGGATGTAGAATTTAAAAAATGGGATGACAAAAGTCCTGAAAGATGATGACCTTTGAGGAAGAGGACACTCAAACCACAGAATAATTGTTAGACTTGTCAAGCAATTAAAGCACTTATTCTCAAGAATATTCTCAAGAAGACTGGGTTTTTGACAAGTTTAACCCAGATCCTCACTTTGATAACATATTGGCTATTTGAGTATAGGCAAATCACTTAATCTTTTAGGGCCTCAAGTAAATTTTTTAAGACTGTAAATTACAGAAAAATTACTAATTTGTCCTGGTGTTGAAAGTTTGCTCACTGAGCTTTCTACATTGATCAAATTACAACACTTAATAAAAAATATTCCAAACTAGAAAATGCTATTTTCTTTTGTAAAGAAAATATAATTGCCGAGTAATGTGATTGAATTAACTAATTACATACAAGCTTATTTTTATGGTCATGATTCATTTGATGTGTCTTTTAAACTAGATTTTAAGTCTTAGTGGAATGTGTTTGGTTTTGGCCACCACATTTTGGGAAGGACAATGATAAAATGGAATATGGTGGTGAAGGAAACTGCTATGTAAAGATTAATTGAAGAGTTTGGGAACACTTACCTTGGACAAAAAGATTATTTAGTTGAAGTTAGTGTTCTTTAAAATATGTGGAGAGTTTTCATGTGAATAATGGATTAAAAATTGGGTAGTTGCATAGGAAAGAAATAGGGACAATGGGTGAGAATTACAAGTTTTCAGCTCTTTGTAAAGAGATACTTATTAATATAACTGCTCAGAGATAGACCTTACTACCTTGAGAGATGAATTTACCATTACTAGAAAACTTTTAAGTAGAGTCTAAGTGACTATTTAAAGAAGAAATTCAAGAATAATACATTACAAATTGAGTGGGTTTGAAATGAAAAGATTTGGATTCAAAAGCTGGCTTTACCACTTAACTACTTAAGCTTCCTGGATCTATTTTCTCATTTGTGAGGAAATTGAATTAAATGACTTCTAATGTCTCTTAGAGGTCTCTTTAATTTTCCCCTCTCTCCTTAGTGATATTCTCATTCAACTCAATTTTAAAAGCATGTTCTTGATATATTTTCTTTTCCTCCTGATTGCTCAATTTGTATTATGTTTGTGTTTTTATTTTTCTTCTAGTTCTAGTAAAAACATCTCAAGCACAAAGATTATACTTTAAAAAAATTTGTATCCCCATAGTAGATGCTTAATAAATGTGTGAAAGAATGATTCTTGCTACTTGTCTTTTTGTATTACAAAAATAGCTCATTGTTAACTTAGAAGTTTGATCACTATCTCTCTAGGCATCACTTTTCTAAAGTTGGGAGTTTTCAGGTTTAAGCAAAAGCAAAAGATTACTCACTAAAATACTAAGCAATAATATTGATTAACTTAACCACTAATAACTAATGTTTAATATTTAAAGAGTAATTATATAGTAATGTTATAGTAACTTATGTTAAAGTATGAATATCTAAGTATATTTTGTTGTCACCTTTATTAATTCCAGACTATTAACAATAATTGCTTATTCTAATCCAGCTCTGGGCCTGGGTTCAAGGTTGATTTAAAAAAAAAGGCAATTAATCCTGAATCAATTTTTAGTCAAATGCGTTGTTAGTTAAATAATAAAGTCTATAGTGCTCTTTACTCCTCCAGCTACAGTTTGTTTCCTTATACATTAGTAGTTTAGAAAGCCCCAAAGAGCATTCTAACCTCAGAAATGCAAAGCTGCTTTGTTCTGGTGAAGTAAAGTAAGAAAAGAGTGTGGGGAGGGGAAAGAGAGGTAGAAGAATCCCTAAACCTGAGTAATAAGTATGAAGACCCAGTTCTTTTTTGTAATAAGTTGTTTAGTGGTGTGCAGTGTTATTATTACAGTTACAATTAAGGGAGCCAGTCTTCCAAATCAGAGAAAACATTTTTAGCTTATATTTAGAGAGCTAAAAATTACCTTTTTTGGCTTTGGAAAATTTTGAATCTAATTGAGTTTGAGATTCAATACTACATTGGATACTATATCAAATTCAACTCAAGGAACTGAGTTGTAATTTTTTTTTAAAGATCTCTTCTGAGGTTAGTCAGTATTACACATTTTAAAGCTATATTTAAAATCTTTATCAGGTTGTCATAAATCATCACTAATTGGACTAATGAGACATGAAGGATGGCTTTGCAAAGCCATGGAGTATTATGAGGAACTGATATGAGTATTTATTGTCAACTTTTAAAGGAATGTTTGCAATATATATTTGGACTAAAATTAATCTGTGCTTTCATTTTATTTAAAATACAAATTTGTAAAATACTATGTATTTGCTCCTAGTGCTGTATAGAGAATTGAATAAACCTGGGCTAAAAATAATCCAGAAAAAAATTCCCTGTAATTCAGGAACTCTTCTGCTAGGGTGAATAAGGTATTTTATAGAGATATGTAAATAATTAGGGAGAGTAAGGAAAGCTCTTCTTTAAGACTTCAAATAGACTAGGCTTTCTAAGAAGCTGAGAAATGAAGTAATGATGTTCCGGGCATACAGGACAGTCTATGATAGAATTCTGAATTCTGAGGAACAGCAAATAGTCTAGTTTGTACTATTTACACTCTGCATTGCAGAGTAATGTAAGAAAAGTATGGGATGATAAGACCCACATTGTGTAGAAAATTTAAATCTTACAACCAAGCTAAAGAGTTAGTTTGTCCTACAATCACCTGGAAGCCACTGCAGATTTTTGAGCTAGAAATTGACAAGATTTTGTTTTAGTAAATTTATTTGGGCAGCTCTGTGGAATATGTATTAAAGAAAAGAGTGGAAATTGGCCTTTAACTTAAAAGACTCCTATTAAAAAGTCTGAGTTGATAAGAGCCTGAACAAGTATGGTAGTCATTTGAATTTAGAGAAGGATTTGAAAGGTATTGTGGAGGTATAATCCATAAAACTTGCTAAGAAGGGAAGAATCAAGGATGACCGAAACACTGTGACTGCAAGAGAATGATAGTATCCCTAACAAAAGTAAGACATAAAGGAGTGATAGGGACATAAAGGAGTGATAGGTTTAGAGAAGAAGCTGAATACTGTTTTGCTCATGTTGAATTTGAGGTACTGATGGAACATCCAGGTATAGATGCTGGTAGGGAACTGATGATAACCTGGAACTTAGGAAAGAGATTAGAACTGGATATACATATTTGAGTTACCTGCATAGAAATGTTAATTAAACTTCTGGGAAAAAATATGAGAATATTTGGAGAGGGAGAATGGTGGGGGATAAACCACTAATAATGATCTAGCAAATGATTTTGAAGTAAATCAGGAGAGAAGGATGGTACTTAAACATGGTTGAGTAGATAGTATTTAGGAGGAAAAGTATAATAATGGGTCAAGCTGGAGAAGACTGAGAAAAGCAGCAATTTTAGCAACGTAGAGAACATTGATAGCTTTGAAGAGAGTAGTTTTAGTTAAGTGGTTGGGTTGGAAGTTAGATTGCAAGTTTTAGATAAGTGGAAGTTTAGGATACTTTTAAGTTTAGGAGACAAGCATAAATAATTTCTCTAGGAATTTGTCAGTAGAAGTGATGAAAATCAGGACAATAGCTTGAGAAAGTGACAGTTAATTGAAACAAATAAAGGAGGCAATGAGCAAATTATTAGGTAGAGAAGATAAATAAAGGGGGGGTGTTCAAAGAGCAAACTCTTGGAGAAGGGAGAGAATGGAACCAATTATAGAAGTAGGGGAGGTTGTCCTTAGCAAGAAGTGTGACCTCTTCCGTAGAATGAGGCAAAGAAATGGAAAAATGGGACACTATGCCAAGAGGTCGGGGGGCGGGGGGGGGGGGGGAGAAGAAAAGGAACTAATGATGAATAACCTATTTATCAGTCAGGTAAGAAAAGAGGTCCTCACAAAATAAAGGCAAGGTGATGATAGAGGACTGGAGTGGAAGGCTTGAGAGGAAGGGAGGGAAGGTTTGGAGTATTTGTGAGGTGTGGATCAGTTAATCAAATGAATAAAAAGGACTGCTTGTTAGTTAGGCCCCAGTTGAAAATAGCTTAAAGTTAAGTTAAAAGAGGTTAAAGAAGGAAGTAGAATTTTAGAAAAGTTAGGTATAACAGACCTTTGGAGAAAATTGAATGGGGACAGAAAGGAATATGCTTTTTTCTTGGTGGTATATGGAACCTACATAAAAATTAACATGTTGCAGTGGTCCTCAAACTTTTTAATTAGGGGGGCCAGTTCACTATCCCTCAGACTGTTGAAGGGCCGGACTATAGTAAAAACAAAAACTCACACTTTGTCTCTGCCCCTCAGCCGCATCTGGCCCGCAGGCCATAGTTTGAGAACCCCTATGTTAGGGCATAAAACCTCAAAAGCAGCTTAAATTTGTAGTGGATCCAGTGGCATGATTGTATAATTTCTTTCAGCATGCTAGAAGGGAAAACAACAGATGATGAGATAGCTCCACGTTGGAGTTTTTTAGGGTATGGGTGATATTTAAGAAAAATGAACAAAGGACTCTAGTGAAAAGATATTAAGAAGTGGAATTGATTAAAGTTATATTGTAAAGTGAGGTCAGAATTAAGGATAGATAGCATGACCAGTAATCACAGTAAGTATGATGACTAGATTTAGGAGAGAGCCTCCCCTGTTATTCAGAGTTCTTCATACTTTGGACCCAGCCTATCTTTTGAGCTTTATTCATTATTTCCCTTCTTGGACTCTGATCTATTCAGACTGCCTTTTTACTATTATTTATACATGACATGCCCATCTCTTGACCTTGTGCTTTTGTACTGATATTTTCCCTATAGCTGGAATGTGATGTCTTCTGATAAGCTCATTGAGGGAGCTTATTGTTTTACTTTTGTTTTTGTGCCTATCACAATATTCATAGTTAGCACTAATTTTTTTTGATTGCTTTTTCACATAATATATCTAAGGAAAGAAATATATTGATGTGGATTCTGATGAAGGGAGTTGAACACTTTGGAGAAGGAGCATGGGAGATGAATATTTGAAATAAACATTTTTCAGAAATTTTAGCTTTCAGGATGACAATATATGACAATACAATTTGATTTTTAAAAATCACATAATTTAATTTTGGAAATTTTCAGGGAATTTTTGTGTTGCTCGGCTATATAGCCAATTCCATTTTGGATAATTACTAATTTTATTATTAAGCAGTTGCCTTCTAAATATTAACTGGTACTTTAAAAACATTTTAAAAAATCATTGAAATAAGTATATGTATGTGTGTGTGTATATAAAACACATATATACATACATAATGGAAAATCTTGGGTTTTTTTTGTTTTGTTTTTTTTCTAAATTTACTTAAAATGTTAATTGCTTTAGAAATCAATGATGTTCCTACCCGAAGAGATCAATTCATGAGAAGTGGATTTGCTTCCGGACGTAGTTTGGGAAACAGAGGTATGAATTAAATATTTGCATGGTGACTGAACAGGTAGGTGGCATTGGTAATGAATAAGTTGCTTTTCTGGTTTTTGTTTTTGTTTTTTATTGGGAGGAGGGGAGATTGTTTTTTGTGCATTATAAAATCACTCTATATGACTGATTTTTTTTTTTTGTATAATTACTGTTTTGTTTTTTTTTGTGTGTGTGTGTGTGTGTGTGTTTTTTTTTTTTTACTTAAAAGAAAGTATTAATAAAGTTACTCACGAAATGTTTATTGGAAGACATACTAGATGAGGTCTAGGTGCTCATCTTCTTATCTCTGAGTTGTTTTGAGGATAAAATGAGTTAATGAAAGTGAAAATACTTCATAAGCTATACATTGCTATATAAATGTGAAGTGATATTTTTCCACTTAAGATACATTTGTTTAAGCATTTTTTGTGTATGCCACCATCATAATTAGTATTTCAAACCTTTAGCTTTTCATTTTTCTTAAACTTATGAAATTGTATTAAATACCCCAATTATCTTTGTTATTTAAAGAAAATGGTATTTTTCTAAGAATTTTCATTCTTTTTTGTAATAGTGATTGTTTTAACAGAAATTGGACTAAATAAACTACTATGCTATTTTAAAATCATAAGTACTGAGGAATAATGTTTTATACAAACACCAAAAAACTTGAAATATAATTTAATTTTAAAGTATTTCAAAACTTAGAGAATAATAAAGTAAATATTGTTTTAATGAAATGAAAAGCAATGGGGAACACATATCCCTATCATTTTTCATGCCACTTTCTGTGGAACATTTGATATGTGATGTAATAGGTGGGGGATTGGAAATGCTTTCTAGCTATATATTTTTGAGAATTCTTACTTTTGGAAACCTAAATATTGGAGATTTTTGGAGAGGCAAAATCAACCACATATGAAAGAGTGGGGTGTGTAGGTTAGAACTGGTCCTCACACTAATAGAATGAAATAATTCACTCCTAAGTTATACTGTTCTTGTTTTCATCAAAATTATCATAGATGTAAGTTTTGTAATCAAACATATTGATACCTGAATCTGTAACTTTACTAAAGTTACATTCCACCCTTTAGATCCTCCCCATAAAGAGTACGAATAGTAAATAATATATTGGTGATACAACTGAGGGAAATTGCTAGCATGAATTTTGTTGAGTTGTAAGATACTTATATTAAAAAAAAAATAAACAAATGAAAATGTACCCAACTCAAAATAAGTTAAATTAACCATAGCTTCCTAATGTTGATAAGGAACATTGATGAGTGAAGATTAAAATTGATATTCCTTTTAAAAGAAAGCTTTTTTTCCAGATGTCCTTGGTTGAATAGCATAGCTAAATTTCTGTTCAATACTATTCACTTAGACTTATAGGATTGTAGAGTTAGAAATAACAGAATTGTAGTATTGGAGGGCCAACCTATACTTGATAGACTCTGCAACATGTTTTACTTAATTAGTATTTTTGAGAAAAATGAATTGTCTGATTTCTTGTACCTTTTGGTTTGGCCTCACAAAGCCTGAAGAAATTTATGGAAAGAATTCTGAGTCCTGGTTTGGTTACTTGTTTATATATCAGGCAATCTACCTCACTAGGCCTCAGTTTTTAACAGATGTTTTTGTTTAAACATCTTATTGAGTATTAGAACTAGGATATGTGTGTATGCACATATGTGTATTTGTGTGTATATGTACATTCATATATAAACAGGAATTGTCCATTTTAAACTCTATAATAGCTTGATACTTAAGTTTTTAGGAGGCCTTGGTTGTTGTTGTGTTTTTTATTTTTGTTCTTTTAACTACTGCTTATATACAGTTGGCATTTGGAAAATAAAGTACTATACTTCTTTAGCTTGCCTTCTATTTTTAGTGTTAAGCAATCTAGTCTGTTTTTTTTACCCTTTGATGTTTTTGATTTGGGAGCATGTTTAAAGAGATGACCAAGGTGATGAGGGAACTTAAAGGTGTGCATTATAAAAGTTGGTTAAAGAAATTAATATGTTTATCCTGGATAAATAACCTTCAAATATTTGAAGAATTTCTAATGGAAGAGGAATTAGATTTAATTTACTTTGGTCCTGGAATGCAAAACTGGGATATATAAGTGGAATTGATATAGAGGCAGATTTTGGCTCAGTATAGTTGTCAAGATGTTCCATTTAAATTTATTGAGTTTGGGTCATGTAGGTGTTGCAGTGGATAGAGCACCAGCTCTGAAATCAGAAGATCTTAAGTTCAAATCTGGTCTCATCACTTTAACACTTCCTAGCTGTGTGATCCTAGCCAAGTCACTTAACCCAAATTGCCTCAGCAAAAAATAAAAAAGTAAATTTATTGAGGCCTGTGATTGGTTATCTTTGATTTGTTGGGGATGTATTTGTAGAATCATTGCTATTTTGAACTAGTTAATTTCTTAGGTCTTTTCCAACTTTTAATTCTATGATTCTTTGTATGGTACTATTGGTAATGAGCTCATCTATAGAAATTTTTTTTAATACAATAGCAATAGCTTTAATATTATTTTAAATTCATGTTTGTTCCTGAGCTTTTTATTTTACTTTTCAGAGTTAGTAGAATTGCCTACCTTTTGGTTGATCATTTTAAAGAGTTTTTTTTTTTTTAATGTATTATGGATTTATTCTGTTTGAATTTTTACAGATGCCAGTGAACAGTCTTCTAAGAGAGAAAATCTACCCACAATGGGTGGATTTGGACCTGGAAAGGGTTTTGGAAACAGAGGTAATGATCTGGCCATAAGTAATTACTTGCTAGAGTGAGAATAGTTACCCCAAAATTTTATTAATGCATAGATGATAGAAGTAGAAGGTTTCAATTTAATAACAGTTTCTTATTTGGTATATGGTAAGTTCTTCTATAATAAAGTATATCTTCCTAAAAATTATTGTCCTATGAAAAGTCCAATAAAACCCACAGGACATACAGGGAAAATGGGGTTTCTGAATGCAAAACTTCATCTCAAAAAGTTCATCAGTGAAACATAAAAAAGAAACTCAATGAAAACAGCACGTGTACTTTAAATTATTAAGAAATAAATATCATAGTACAAATGTATGTTGTACTATTATATACACATACACATTGTATAATACTATACGCACACACACATATAAATAATGTAAATACTGTAGGATAAGCAAGTAGTAGTAGTGTTAATAGTCTTGGGCTGTTTGTAACCTTAAGCTCACATTAGCAAAATTGAGTTGCTGTGAGTGAGGGCAGGGCTTCAGTGGGCTGAAACTCTTATATGGGACTCAGACATCACAGTAGGGAGAGAATCAGACTTCTTCAATTCATAGTTGTCCTAGAAATTATGCAATAAATCTGACAAAAAGACAAATTTGCTTGTAGAAATGGTTTGTGGTTCGTGAGTTATTGTAAAGAAGGCAGTTTTCCAAGTTTGCTTGATGTTTCTTAAAGACAAAATTGAGAATAAGCAAAAGCAAAATTCATATTAAGCTCAAATAATTACCTTCATATATCAATTTTATTGGAACAAATTTACATTTTCAATACAGGTGTTAGACTAGAACTGTCTGTATCCTAATAGAGAAGTGTGTGTGTGTCTTGTCTGTCTGTCTATTTGTCTTTCTGTGGTGCTAGGTAAATACATGTTGAATAAATTCAGATTAAATTAATTTTTATATTTTGTTGTAATTGTTTCTACTCTTTCTACAAAATTTGTTTAGGGAGAAAGAACTTATTTATTTGCCTAAAAGTGAAAATTTGCGAAGCATTTGAAAGTTTTCATATGCAAATTATATAAAATACGAAATTATCTCACTGACTCTTGAATATTTTTACATATGACTCATGTAGTTGCAAAACGATATGATGATGTTTCTTATCCCTAGGCACAATGTTTTGACTATTTATTAATAGAATGATAGACTAAATAACTGTTGTGATAATTTGTATATTTTTGTAATTTTTTTTTTTTTAGGTTTTTCTAGTAACAAATTTGAAGAAGGTGATAGCTCTGGCTTTTGGAGAGGTAAATTAAATGTTGTGATTGTGAGTTGTTCCTGTTGTGTGACATTTAGATTATATTTTGAAGAGAAATTAAGATTTCTCTAAGTTTATTTTTCTATCCCAGTTTATTTTTTGCTTAGGTAATTTTAAAAAATGAGGTTGAAATTACTTTTTTTTTTCCTCCCAGTGGAAACGTGGGAATACTATTCTGGAAAAGATTTATGGTTATGTGTTAGATTATAGAAAATCAGACTACATAGGTAGGACAGTGTGGTTTAATAAATACTGTGCTGGATTTGAAATGAGGAAGACCCAATTTTTCACATTCTATCTCTGTTACTTAATAATGTGCCTATGAACAAGTCAATTAGCATCTGTTTTTTAGTCTTTTTTTTTTTTAATATTTTTTTATTTAGAATTTTTTTTCCCACAGTATATATGTGTTTTTTAGTCTTTTCAAGATAGTATTACCTTTGTCACCTCTATCAAAGGAAAGTTATAAGACTGAAATGAAATAATGTATGTAAATGGGATTTACAAACTAAAAGTGCTATTTTAAATGTCAGTTAATCACTTTTATGGGCTTCTTATTTATAAAATGAGAAAGTTGACTAAGATAATTCCCTCTATCTCTTCTGAATTTATGATCATAAAAGTAATCTCTGGATACAACCCTTTTAATATGTTGTATTACCCAAAATGAAACTAGAGATTCAAAAATAAAAATCTAACTTTGATGTTTAGAAATCTGTTGGTTTTAGATTGGCCTCTTGTTAATCATTGAAGAGCACATAGATTAAGGGAAATCATCACTGTCCTTAAAATTGTTAATTAATACTGAAAATTCCAAAGCTACACTTGTTAAACTTTTGTCATGCCCAAGTTTTTGGAATTGGTGCACAAAATGAGCTTGAAAAAGGATGAAATTTATGGAAAAATGACCCATAGGGTAACCTAGAGAATTGATAAGATCTGGCCTTTCTATGCTCATGGCAATGTATGTAAAAATAGTATATATGTAAAAAGAATTGGGGTAGCTGGGTTGTACATTGAATAAAGTACCAGGCATGAGGTGGTGAGCAAGACTCATCTTCCTAAATAAATATCCAGCCTCAAACACTTACTAGCTGTATGACCTTAGGCAAAATCATTTAATTTTGTTTGTCTCAATTCTCTCATGTATAAAATGGGCTGGAGAAGGACATGGCAAACCACTTCAGTATCTTTGGCAAGAAAACCCCAAATGGAGTCAAGAATAGGACTGAAAACAATTAAACAACAACAAAATAACAACAATTGACATTTGGGGCCTTGAGGGAGAATTTTAATGATTTTTTCTTTTATTGTTTAGATATCCTTTCTGCTAATAACTATTCCTTAAGCTACATATTTATGATGTCACATTTTCACTTACTTACTTTCTTATTATGCCCCCTGACTTTTGCAGACAAACTTTTGCAGAAGTTTGAGTTTTACTATTATCTTGGCATATAAGGGGTGAGGCATAGGGCACATGTATATATACATACATGCAAGTTCTGATTAGTAGTTTTTACAGATAAGCATGATTTCTTTGTCCTTATGTTCTTAAATAGGAACAACTATCATCCATGTCATATCTTCTTAATGTGAAACCAATATGAAACCAATAGCTCCTTTTCTCTAAGATACTCATTTAACTTAAAATCAGAGATTTAATTGTCTTGATCTTCTGTGTCATGCTATTGAGGAGAGGTGTATGTCTTAAACTAGAAAATTTTTTCTCTGGACCTACCCAATTGTTTGGCTTAAAACATGCTGATAGTGAACTATTACAAGTGTTATTTTACATTCTTTACTTTGTTAGAGTTCTTTTTCTCTTGCTCCAATTTAACCACCATTCCATCCAATGTTCATTTTCTTCTAGAAGTGGATTATCATCCCATTGAATTACATGTTCTGGGTATTTTGCAGGAGAGCAATATTTATTTAAAAACTTTAGCAGGAGTCAGCAGGCAGCCCATATGTATCCTTGTTGTTAGCCCTAATAGCTAAAGATTCCTTGCTTTAGTGAAACAAAATTAAACAGATTATATTTTATTTTCAATTGTCAGAAAGATGTGAAAAAAAGGATTTGAGTTTTAAACTGATTGATCATAATTGATATTACAATTACATAGGAAGGAGGTGAAAAATTTGAGGTTGAACAAAACATCTTAAGGATGATCTATGACTTCTGTTTCTGTTACTTAAATGTCTTACGTATTCTAAATAATTAGGGGAAGTTAGTGTAAGTTTTGAGATGTGGCAATGTGTGCTAAAAATTTAGAGAGAAATATTGAAAACATTAGGACTTTAATGGGACTAGCTCACAAACAGTGGAATAACAATTCTATTCTGAAGATATGATTCCTTTCGGGTGTACTGCTTAACTATAATATATTCATTTGTCATTTAAGAGTCTAATGACTATTGAAGATAATCAGACAAGGAGCAGAGGATTCGCCAGGAGAGGCGGTAAGTATATTTTATGTTTAGTATTTTTTACGAGTTGTGGTGGTTTACCACTGAATTCATTCTAAGTGAGAGAAGTTTTACATGTACACCCCTCCCCCACCCCTTAGATAGATGTTTACCCTTATTTAAAAACTAGAAAAATTGTAGCAGAAGTTTGATTATAGAACAACAGTCTGGGAATGAGTTTTAGTGGTGAAGACAACCTTTGCAAGAAAACAATATGCCTTTGACCATATTTAGCAGGTGCCCTTCTGCTTCTGAATTTACAGGAACTTTACTTCTTAGGTGTTTGCAGTATTTTTACCAACTATAGGCTTCAGATCATCTGAGTCTTCGTCAGGTGAGCCCAAGTTGACTTTGCCTCTGAGAATGGGTGATGTTATTTTTTGCTGATGATCAGCAATCTTTCACCACATTCAATCAATCAGATTTTTTAGTATTGATGATGAGGAAAGGCTATATCTAGAATTATTTGTGATGTTGTAGGAATAGAGTAATATTAATAGCTATAGTAATGTTTATATAGTTTTATAGTTTTCCAAGCTTATGTGAATAGTAAGTACCTAAGCTTGGATTTGAAACTTTGTCTTCTCTAAGAACATTGATATTTCATATTTCTTGACTTTTCCATTTGCCCAGTAGTTTTAATAGCGGCTACTCTTGAGTATTGCCAACACTTGGGTTTTTAAGTATCCTGAAGATAACTCAGATGCGCAGAGCTTTGCTTTGTGAAACATGGGATATGGCTTGTGGATAAAGTTGCTCTTCTAGTCTATCCTTTTATCACAACTCTTGATTTTTGAAACTGAAGGACACTAGTACATCCTCATTGGAAACAACTGAGAATCATTAGCCTTGAGTGTCCATTTGATTTGAACATAGCTATAATAGAAACTGAGATCTCTAATGTTGGAAGACCTGAATTCAAATCCAGCCTCAGACATTTACTAGCTGTGTGACCTTAGGCAAGTCCCTTAACTTTTTTGCCTCATTTTGTTCATCTATAAATAGGAATCTTTGGGGGCACCTATCTCTCAGGTTTGTTGTGAAGATCAAATGAGATGATAATTATAAAGAATTTAGTAGAATGCTTGCTCATAGTGCTACATAAATACTAGTTTAAATTATCATTATTACTATTATGTAACATAATACACTAATGAACCTGCATCAGTATCAGCTGCAGGAAATATCCATAATCGATAAACGTGAATTATTTGAGAAAAAGCAGACCTTTATTGATGATACATATGACATACTGGAACTGGAAAATATTAGAGACTTTGGCTTATGACATCTGGTGATTGACAGTTAGTACTGTACTTATTTATGCCCTTTTCCAAGAATGTTTCTTTCCTACCCATTTCCATAATCTACCTTTTCATAGCAGAATGTAAATACTGTATGAAGTAGTTCCAAGAAGAACTGCCAGAAGGTAGGTAGATTTAGGTATAGACCTAGTTGTTAAACTACCCTTCTAAGGCATTAGTGATTTTGGATCACCCTGCTAGAGCAATTTTTTATCTCAAAATCAAAGCCAAATAATCTGTTCAATATAATTAAAAACCTTGTAGTTTTAGAGGAATAAGAGCTGTTTTTGTGGTCACCAGGCTACCTAACAAATCTCCTTATCTTGACCTATTTCCTTGTCTCTGTTTTTTTTTTTTTTTTTTTTTTTTTTTTTTTTTTTTTTTTTTTTTTACAATGTTTAGCAATGAAGGGAAAAAAAGCTAAAAGTTGTCTTAATATGAACATTCCTTGTTTAATATTACCACTAACAATCATATTCAGAGCACAGTCAAGCTTAGAGCTTGAGATTTATGTGCTTTGAGATAGTCTTTTATTTTTAAAAACTTAAACTGGAGGGATTTAGGGATACTTTGTTTAAGGGATACTATGTTTTGAATTAGCTGTGTTTAATTAGTAATAAAATTGGTATCAGTGTATTGTAGGGATTTAATCTAGGGGTAAAAAAAAAATAGGTAGCATTGATAGTGTTATAACAGGGAAGAAGGAAAAGGAGCTTCACAATTGTGAAATAATCCTGGATGAGATGTTCCAACAATTTTCAGGGAAATTAAATACTGTCCAAAACCATGACAAATGGAAGTCAGATATAAATCAGGAGGTGTGACAGGACAGAGATAGAAGAGAATTTGAAATTTAACTCACCTGAAAAATAAGTAACTAAATTCCAAAGCTTCAGAAGATCAGAGAAGAGTGCAAACAACCAGGAAGAAGAAATTTACTTTAAAAACCAACACCAGTTCAAATTTTTAAGACATGTGAAACATGTCTTACAAATGATAAGAATCAACAAGGATAAGGAATATGAAACTGGAATGTAATAAGTGAAATTGAGTTATATCACCAAAATTACCTATGTTGTATAATCAAGCCATAGTGATCCATCATGAGAATGGATGGCTCTTCAGTGAGCAGAAAATTTAATTTATCCCTGTTGTGAATTTTAGAACAGGGAAGAACCTATGATGTGCACATTGACCAAGCAACTGAAGCTGTTGGGTAGTCTGGAATTGAATGCAAGTAAGAAGTAATGGGTGACTCAATATTTATGTGCTATAAGGAGATGAAAAGTCTATTCTAGATTTTCTCAGCTTTGAGAAGGGTCTATACAAAAGACAAACATTGAGAATTTTGGAGATTAAGCTTGAGAAGGGAGCAGATAGAAATAGATTATCTGATGGACAAAAAGAATAGTTAGAGAAAAGGTGAACTCTAGAAATGTGTAAGTAAGGGCTAATCAATCAGTGGGGTATGAAAGAAAAAACAAATTATATCAATAAAATGACATTTGGTTGGAGGTGAATAGATAATAGATTAAAAAGTGAACACTATTTTTATGTTTGGTGAGGGCAAATGTGTATACATGTGTTAATGCGGGATTAATAAAGTGAAATAGTTGATAAAAACAAAAGAAGGTAGGATAGCATAATAAGGTAATTGGAGCAAAGCCAATTATAAGCTTTAGTGTTAAACTGAATTTCTCAATAAAAAGGAAAAACAATTTGTAGAATGGATTAGGAATGAAAACTGTTCGTTGATTTGATGCTTAGATTCATTTAAAGCATAGGGATTGATGCCAGTTTCAAATGAATGGCTAGGCTAGATTAGCTAACATATAGAATAGCATAAGAGGGTATTATACTTCAACTCAATCCAAAAAAATCAGCAGTGATTTTTCCCCCCCATAAGGCATTAACAGATAATAGTGAAAGACAAGTGGGAAAACTACATTATTATAGTTACAGGTACTATTAAAATATTAATAAAATTACATGTACCAAGTGACAAATATAGCAGCTGTTTAAGGAAAAAGCTTACTTTTGTAAAGTTGATGTGTAAAAAAAAAGAGATTATAAAACTAATTCCAAGCTTCTTTCATATTTTTCTGGCAAAGCTTAACAAATCCTAAAGAAAGAAAAACAAAAATGAAACGATAGGCTTGCCCAAAACATTGGAAAAACTCTGGTCAATAGATAGAGACTTCAGAGATCTTCATGGGCATTTATTTGATAAGAGTGATTAAATGCAGCTAGAATAAGATGAAATACAGACTGGGGAGCATCTTTGCACAAAACAGCTCTCCTTAAAAAGTCCCAGAATCTTTAGGAAATTAATATCTGTAAAATCGAGTCATTCCTCAGTAGTTAAGATCACAATTAAGGTCATTGGATATAAACAAGTGCTTCTCAAAAGTAGAAACATAATACCAGCTAAATTGCTAATCACCAGAAAAATGCAAATTGAAGTGTTCTTCTGTGATGTACTTTTGGTAAAAAATAAGGCAAACATTTTAAAAAGAAAATATTTATGGGGATTCTAGAAAATTGATATATCAATTTACTGTTGATAGAACTATAAATTGGTTCACTCTTTTAGGGAAGAGAATTTGAATTAGACACAATTGGGGAATAGCTGAACTAATTATAGTTGGTTAAAATGGAATATTACTACATCTTAATAGCGTGAAGCTTTTAGAGAAATATGGGAAGAAATTAATTGATAGAGTGAACATTGTAGAACTAAGATCAATTATGTACAATTGCTATAAGTACTATAAATAAAGACAATTTAAATTAGCAAGAAAGCTCAGATGAAGATATTGGACAGTGTTAATAACTTTTAAGTATCTGGCAAATTGGTAATGCAGTGGATAAAATGTTGAACCTAAAAGGCAAGATAACTTGAGTTCAAACCTTTAAACCAACTTTTAGACACTTGTTAGCTATATAACCCTGGATAAATCGGCTAACCTCTGTTTCCTCATCCCTATAATGGGGTAATAACATTGCCTTTCTCCAGAGATGCTCTGAGGATAAACTTAAATATTTATGAACAAATACTATATAAATACTAGAAATTATTGTTGTAGATGTTAATAGCATGTGTATGTATAAAAACAATTACTGAAATGAGGGTATGCTATATTTTTCATGGATTGCATGTTGGAAATACATCAAATTTTTGTCATGAAATTATATATACATATATATATATGCATATATATACATATACATATATATATATATATAAAACATTTGAAAGTTTTAAGTGAAAAATTTTTTCAGTGAGATGTTAGCTTTGGCAACATTTTCAGCAACTGTAGAAAGATCTGATGACTCCTCAGTTTTCCTTTATAAGATTTAAAAATTGTTAATAAGAATCAGATTTTTTTTGGTCTTTTTAATCTCATTTTAACTTTCTGTTCTTCTCCCCTCAAATAAAATAATTCTTTGTAACAAATAACTTGTCAAGCAAAATAAATACACACATTGGTGGTGTTTGAAAGGGTTTTATCTTGTTCATTATCTATGGTCTACTTTTCTCCTGAAAACTTTTTATGTGAACCAGAATATATGAATATATATAAATATAAATATATAAATATTTATTTATATAAATATATAAAATAAGTGTACAAAACAAAAAGTTACTGATAATCATAATTTCACAACCGCCACATTCCAGATACATGGCCACATTTAGGGTCACAAAGCACAATTAGGAAGTTTGATTTCTATCATCTCTCTGCTTAGAAGTGAAAAGCATGCTTCATCAATAGTTTTCTATAATCTTCCCTAATTACTGCATTGTCTTATATCACTGCATGTAATGTTCTGGTTTTGCATCATTTACTTTGTTTCAGTTCATATAAGTTTTTCTGATTCTATCCTCTGTGTTATTTTTATGTGGCAGAAGTTTTTATTATATTCTTATACTTTAGTTCACTTGTTCCCCAATAGATGGGATCACTTTTTCATACAGTTATTAGTAACTTAGATTTCTTATGAAAACTGCTGTTTCTTTGACCATTATTATTGTGGAATAGAACTTTTACATTTATATCATTTCCTTGTGTATCTTGTTTAGCAGACCTTTATTATGCAAGCTTGATAGATCTTCCTCATTTGACTATTTCCCTTCTAATTTTAACTAGTGGTAGTGTTCTGCAAAATCTTTTCTGTTTTATGTAATTGAAATTTTGTATTTTGTCATTTGTTATCTTTATATCTTTTTGGTTAAGTTCTTATCTATAGGGTAAAAGATTTCTTTTCCTCTAACTTTGTTATATCCATTTGAACCTTATGGTATATGGTATAAGCTTTTAGTGCTATCTTAATTTTCCCATATTGTTTCTCACTTTTACCATCAGTTTTTGACAAATAATGAGTTTTTAACCAGAAGTTGGTGTCTTTGGGTTTACTGCTATTCTTTTTTGATTGTTTTTGGCTCTTGGGGATCTGATTTTGACTGGTCAAATTTTTTTCCCCTACTTTTTTTTTTTTTTTTTTTTTTTTCTAAAGCATTTGGGGTTAAGGGACTTGCCCAGGATCACACAGCTAGGAAGTATTGTCTGAGGCCAGATTTGAACACAAGTCCTCCTGATTTCAGAGCTGGTGATCTATCAATTGTACCATCTAGCTCTCCTTTTTTCTTAACTCTTAACCTAAGTTTCCTAGAACTCCTTTCATATCTCCCCTCTCCCAGATAATTTCCCTTGAGATTAACATTTTATTCCTCCTGATGAATTGTTATTTCACTTTTGTTTTCTATAAAGTAAGTGTCTGGTAGTATGTTATGGTACTGAATTTGTAAATTAGTACTGTCATTTTAGACAGAAGATCCACCCATAAGTAAGTAATATCTTTCAAGCGTCTTTTTATTTTGGTAAAGAGTATTTTTTAAATTGTATTCATATAATTTTAATTTTTATTTTGGTAAGTTTAAGTATTTTATATAATCTTTAGTTTTTTGAATAGATTTTTTTGTTGTTGTTGTTTCTGCTAGGTTGGACATATAAAAAGGGTTTTTTGTGTGTGTGTGTGGTTTTCTTTTATGTACTACTATTTTACTGAGAATCAGATAGTGTTGGAAATTCATAAAAATGATATAATAAAACCACCTGGAAATTTTCTATAATCCTATGAATTTTGAACAAAGTTCCAGAACTCTCAGTGTTGCCTAATGCATGTGAACAATTAGACTTTACTGGAGGAGGTGCTTAGCTAAGCAGCTAGAACTTCTGCTAATCTTTTTCAAGAAGAAGGGAAAATGAAAACTTTTCTAACTTAAAGGAATTTACCCTTACCATTGATTATTAAGCTTTGGAAATAACTTTGTTTTTCTTTCCTATAATTAAATTTAAATTTTTTCAATTTTTGACACTTGTGAATAAATGTTGCTCCATTAGCTTGCCAGCCATTTGGGCAAATTATGCGCTTGCGCTCTCTCTCTCTCTCTCTCTCTCTCTCTCTCTCTCTCTCTCTCTCTCACACACACACACACACACACACACACACACACACACACAATGTAAATTTCCTATTTTCTATAATGGTAATCTATCATTTTCACTCCCTAGTTAGAAGCTGTCAAATAAGAATAAGGAAATCTCTGAAATTATAGAAATTTTAAAGGTTTGTGATGAATTGCTATTTCCAAGATAGCTGTTTGCAAAATTTTCCATTAAAAAGGGTCTTTATGCAGTTTTAATACTAAACTGTCCCTAGGTGTTTGTATTCATATGATTTCTGTGTGACTTTTTTTGATTTTTTTTTCCCCAAAGAGAATCTGATTACATTGATACATTTTAGTGTCTAATAAATTTTAAATAAATTCCTGTTTACAATGGCAAATTTTGACTTATCTAAAACTTGGTGTCGAGGCTTACAGGAATCATTCATTTCAACTTTAATAAAAAATTAGCTTTTAATGACTCCAAACTTATTCTTGTAAATAAAGAATATGAATGAAATCATATCAGTTTTCTTTCACCAATACTGTGTCATATAATGCCTCAGTCTCTAAAGAATTAAAGTTTTAATTTATTCAAAGGAAGTTGATAATTTTTTAAATAGTTATGTGCTAATTAAATTCCATGAATTTAAGTATCAAGTTTTAATTTGTTGTAACTTTGTAGGTTATCAAGATGGAAATGATTCAGAAGCTTCAGGGTCATCAAGAAGAGGTGGACGTGGCAGTTTCCGAGGTTGCCGTGGAGGATTTGGTCTCACTCACAGTTAGTAAAGTGGCGAATTGTGTACCACTTTTGATTTAATATTGGTGTTACTAAGATACTTTCTAGAAGTAAAATTGAAAGGTGTACTTCACAGCTCATTTCAGCCCCTTTTTGATGAATGAATCTCTTCTGAAACAATCTCTTCTTAATCTACCCTTATTGTACTTTACCCTGTAATGGGAAACTTAGTATGTAATCCTTCTGTTTGAAAAGTCAGAATTGCTGGGTCATTCTTATTTGAGTTGAAATTTTATTTCATTTTTACTTCTATTCATTGTTTCTCCACTTAAAGTAAAGCAGAATAAATGTAATCCTTTTACATAGCATATCTTTAAATTTGTGAAAATTATTATTGTGTTCTTCCTGCTCAGATAGCTACTTGTTTTTTAAAAAATGCGTATACATAAAAATGAATGAAAATTAGAATGGATTTGAGAGAATGAACATTTCGTCAGGATTTTCAATGATAGACTAACTTTGTTATATACTTTGGTATGATTTGAGGAATTCTTCCAATGCTCTTTTTGTCTGCCATTTTGTCAAAATTGGTTTTGAGTAGTCACTTTGGTATTGCTTCCAGAAAGTCACCATTTAAATGTATGTGCTTTTTGAGAGAAGAGATCATTTGAAGACCAGGACAATAAAGTGTTTTTGATTTAGAGATAGTGAGGTTGGGTCCTAGTTATGGAGTATTTTGATGGAGAGCTGGCTAGAATGAGATGCTTGTATGGGGATGTTTTGGAGAACATCAAGATACTGTTAAGAAGTGTGATTTTGGTTTACTCAAATGATTTTGCATGTGACCAGTCCTAACTAATATTAAGGAATTTCTTTTTATAAAAGGGAAAAGAAGTTTCTGAGAGAAATTTAAGTTAACTGCAGGAGATAGCTTTCTTAGTTTAGAGAATTTAAAAAAATATATTTCTTTAGAACTTAAAAAAAAGCAGAAAAAGAAAAAAATTGCACTATAGAGCATAAGAAGGGGATTCATTATATGTAACAAATTTCCATTTCAAGAAAAGTATATAATAATAGAACACATTGTGTTCATAACTGCTTCTTTTCCTTGCAGGTTTGTTTTCTTTTTCTGCTGTCACTTTTTTACTTTATTCTTTTTCCCCCTTTTCTTCTCCCCACATCTCTAAGCAGACTATAGTTAAGCAGGGATGTATTTTTCTCTCTTCCTCACCCCCCCCTTTCCCTCTCCCTCTCCCTCTTTGCCTTCCCCTCCTCCCTCTCTCTCCATCCCTCCCTCCCTCCCTCTCTCTCTCTCTCTTCCACCCCCCATATACATACACACATCCATATATACATGGATTCTTTTAATCACATAAAAATAAATTCACATACATCTGTGTAAGGCTATGCTATTCTTTGTCTTTTTTTTTTTTTTTTTCCTGAAGGTGGATAACATCATCATTTTTAGGTCTAAGTCCTTCCATATTTTTCTAAACTTACCAACTCATTTCCTATGCCACAACAATATTCCAACATTATATACTATCTAGTTATTTTGAATAGTCCAACACAATATTAGTGTTTTATATATAAAATGTAGTTTCCTTATTCTTTTGATTGCATTTTTAAAACTTTAACTTTGTCTGAAATCAATGATTACTACCCCTGCCTTTTAAAATTTTTTAAAATAAATTCTACTCATGATCATTATTGTGCTTGTATGTATCTCTTGTTTTCTATCCCTGCTGATTCTTCTACTTAAATTCTACCTGCTAGTTTGCCTTGCTATCCTCCTCCCCTGCCCAGGATCCCACTCATATCTTTTCCCTTCCTTTTTACTCCATTCCCATTAATCTGTACACTTTATCCCTTTCCCATTAATCTGTATGCCTTTCTATATCCTGCTTTATCCTATTTCCTCTCATACTTTTATTTCTTTTAAAATTTAAGGATTTTTATACTCTTCCAAACATATCAAATGTCCCCTTTTTAACCCATTTCTGATGTAAGATTTCAGAAATACTAGCCTTCCTCCCCATCTACTCTGTATCACTTCTTGCTCTCACACATCATTCATATAGCATAATTATTATTTTTATATTTATGGTTTTTTTTGAGTCACATCATTTTACCCTTATCTTTCTTTTTGAACTACCCAGTTACCAATGACAATCTTAGACATGGTTTATATTTCCATGTATAAAGCTTAAAGAGTTTTTCCTTATTGAGTCCCTTAAATTAGTCTTTGATGGTTACCTTATTTTTTCTTATGTCAATTTTTCTATGAAGGTAAGGTGTTTTTTTTTTTTTTTTTTTTTTTTTTTTCCCCAACAAAGTCCTGAAAGTCTGCTAATTTTCTGAATATTTTTTTCATGGTTATGGTTAATTTTGCTGGATATATTTCTAGCTGCTATCCTAGTTCTTTTGACCTTTGATATATATAGTACTCCAAGACCTGTTGTCATTTATTGTAACTGCTGATAAGTCTTGTATGATTCTAATTGTGGTTCCAGTGTATTTGAATTTTTGTTGTTATTGCTTGTAAAATTTTCTCTTTAATCTGAGGTTTTGAAATTTGGTAGTAATATTCATGTAGGTTTTCCTTGTAGGATCTTTTTAGATGGTGGTTGGTGGATTTTTTTCTATTTCTATTTCTTCTTTTGTTCCAATGTTTCAGGACAATTTTCTTAAATTATTTTTTATAGTATGATATTGTTTCCATTTTTTATCATAGCTTCTAGATATCTAACTAATTCTCATGTTTTCTAGATCTGTTGTTTTTCTTATGAGATATCTCACATTCTCTCTTTTTTCCCACTTTTTATATTTTATTATTTCTTGGTCACTTGATTTCACTGTATTACCTTTGCCCAGTTCTAATTTTCAAAGAGTAATTTTCTTCCTTAAGATTCTAGATCTCCTTTTCTATTTGGTTAATTTTCTTTTCATAATCTTGTTTTTTTTTTCCCTAAGTTTTTTTTTTCTTAGTGTCTCATTTAATTTTTAATTTTTTTTTTGTTGTTGTTCTCTGAAAATTCTTTTTAGATAAATAATGTGTTTTTATTCTGTGGAATAGAATAAGGGTTTGGTTTTTTTTTTTTTTGTTTTTTTTATTTTTCACTTCACTATTTTTCCCTGAAAAAGAATCCTGGTCTTTCCTATTCCCATAGTAACTGTCTGTGGTTAAATTCTTTTAGTGCAATCCCCCTCCTTGGCAGGGTGGAGAATGTTGGTATCTCTGGCTTCAGGTCCTTTTTTAGTTCTCCCCTTTAGCTTGGAACCCAAAACTAAGAACTCTGCCCTCCTGTTAATGTTGGCAGCCAGCAGTGTCCCTGTCTCACTGCTTTTGCACTCATTGGGCATATGCTGGTTCTTTCTTGCCCAGAATGTCTAGTTTCTGAAGCATAGCTGGGCCTGGTATTCCTTATCTGTAGAAGTTCCCTCAAGCATCTCCAGCTCAGACTTCTGACTTCTATACACTGTCTGAGAAGTGAGTTGCTGGGATTGAATCAAGGCCACTTCCCAACCCAGGAAACACCAGGACTCCCTGCTTGTTTCAGTGAAGTTAACCTGAAGGTGTTACAGTTCACAGGGGCCAAATCCCGCTTCCTTCAACTTCTTGAAATTTTCTCTGTCCCTGGAGGACCACTGTTCTGCTCCAACTTTTATTTGTTTTTCATTGCTCTGTGTTCAACCTGAAGTGCGGTTTTGTTTTTTTGAGGGGAAGGGTGGGAAACTCCTTGGAGTTTTCTAACCTACTCTGCCATCTTCCCAGAATCTCCAGCCTATAGAATTTGTGGGAAAACTTTTTTGAGATTTGTTGGTGAAAAAATATTATTCCCCTCTCTGCTTAAACTTAAAGGAGTATTCATTTAGTAGGCCTTTAGTAAACATTTAGTAGGACAGTGATAATACTATACAAGTTGCTAAAGATACAAAGACAAAATGATAAACAAGTCCTTGACCTAAAGTGGTATCTTTTCAAATGGTGGATGCAGAGTGATGTTTATCACCTTTATAAAGGTACATTAAGATTAGATTGAGCAGGGAGAGAACACTAACAGTTTTGAGAGGTCAGTTATGGCTTTCTTCAAGTGTTGAGCCTTGAAGCAATGAAATTATTACAAGAAGCATAGATTGCAGAATAGGCCTTCTAAGGGCATGGAGACAGGAAAGGAAATGCCTAGTCATGAAAGCCAGTAAACCAGTTTTGCTGAAATGTAGAGAGCATAATGTAAAATTAGTTTGAAAAATAGGCTGTGACCAGCTTGTGAAGGGCTTCACATACTAAGCTGAGGAGTTTTAATTTTATTCTGGAAGCACTGGAGATTTACTAAAGGTTCTTTTCATGGGGAATAATATGGTCATACCTGGTCATGGTTATTTAGGGTGGTTGTGTGGGAAGTGGATTGATGAGAGGATAGATAGATCTCTGCTGTAGAACAGAAAAGAGATAAGTGAGTAGAGAGAAGGGGGCAGAGGTAAATGAGAGCTGTTATGGGGAAAGTATTGACTAGAAGTGGCAGCCAATTGGGTGAGCCTCTAATCATCTTTAGGCAAATTTTAAACATAAATTATTTTAAATATAATTGATTTTAAAAATAACAAACAATATAATTTACTTGAGGTATATAATACATTTTATATCTATGAAATTTAGATAGTGAATCTGAACGCGAAGATGGGCCTCAACGCCCTGGTGGATTTTTTAGTTCAAGAAGAACAGGATTAGTTGATCCAGCAGGTAAGAATCTAGAATTTGTTATTAAAAGAGAGAGGGGTTGTGTGCATGTGTGTGTGTGCGCACGCGTGTGTGTGTGCGCGCGTGTGTGTGCGCGTGTGTTGTATTCATTAGTTTTCAATAAGTACTGTATATGCCATGGTAAAATGCATACACATTCTCTCTCCTCCTTCATTTTCTATATTTTGCTCTGTTGAAGTATTGAAGTCAAGCATAAAGAAGAGTAGCTTAATCCCTTTTTGCATTTGTGTAATTGGTTTAAGAAAAATTTTGTGGCTTTTTAAAATCTATGTACTAAATATTGTTACCTTTGAGTTAATTTCAAGGTATAAATTAAAGCTGATTAAAATTATTGGGGGGGGTGAGGGGAGGAGAAAATGAAAGTAGACTCTTGGACCAGTGTCAGGGAATGAAATTAAAAGAAAATTAGAGGAATGGATAGGACTTGGGAGTAAATGAAAAATGAGAGCATATTAGTTGTGGATAGATTTAATTATAAGGAGAAAAAGTTTGAATTAGATACATAAACAGAAGAAAGCTTTTGTAGAAAAATTAAAGTAATTCCTTCTATCAGTACAGCAGTGATGAAAATAGACTTCTCCATTTTGGCTTGTATGCTTGAGGAGAATTAAAACATTTTAAGCTTGTTGTCAAATACTTTTCAGGTAATGGTGACAATTTCCGAGGCAGAAGTGTTGGTGGAAGAGGTGAGGTTTGGGGGTTGGGGGTGCTTACTTTAAAATTTGATAACAGTAATTTAGATTGAAATAAAAGTTATCCATTCAGCATATTGTCCTATTCTGCCTTAACTTCTTATGGGAAAGTGCTAGTGCCTAGAAACAATTGTTTTTATATTAAGTTGAAGGATAGGGCATTTGGCCTGGAGGTGACTGAAGAAGTAAATAGCTCTATATGTCAAAATACTAAGGCATTGTTGCAAGTTATGTAAAGAAGTTTTTAAAATGCTGAAGCCTTTCAGATTGGGAGGAGCTTGTTTTGACTTGTTTTACTGTGAAAAATGAGCAACATTTATTTTGATTCTTTGTCTCATGAGCTTTCTAATATAGTTTCCCTTCTGTTCTTCCCTACTTAATGGGTTTTCCATTGCAGAAATAATTAGTGAAGGGCCATTTAAAACCATATACCACTGTTTTTTGATAGTTGCTAGCAGAATTTCCCATGCATTATGTGATTCTATTTACAGATGCTTTAGTTGTAAGGTGTCTGATTATTTAGGTTGCACCCTTTGGAGGTACCAGGTAAAAAAATTTGTTAGGTCTCTCCCAATCTTTATTTCCTTTTGTGACTATCCTCTTGTTCTGTGAAGTGGTTTTGCACCTGAGAGGAAAAATTTCTTTGATTTTCCTGGAGCTCCCTCCAGTTGAAAACCAAATTCTGGAGTATGCCTTTAGGAAATAGAGAAGAAAAATTGACTTGGTGTTAGTAGGAGGGATGCAAAATTCTACACATTTCTGGATATTAAGATTAATTAATGCAGGTTCCTACTCCTGATACTGAATTCAAACACTTATTGAGTAATAGTGTGCTTAACTTGTCTACTTTTTGAGCATTAGTGACTATTGAAAAAATAAGGAGTTCACAAATATTTGTAAATTTGTATATTTACTGTTTTACTGTTAATTGCTTTAATAGGTGGTTACAAAGGATTCAATGAAGAAGTAGTGGCAGGTTCTGGAAGAAGTAAGCTTTAATTTTATACAAATATTTCATTTGTTTGATTTTATTGTGGCAATTTTTCATTGATGATTTTGTGTTAACATATTTTTCTTTTTCTTTTTTTATTTCTTACTAAGATACTTGGAAATCAGAAGCTGAAGGAGAAAGTGGTGACTTTCAAGGTAAGCTGGTTCACCTTATGTATAGTAATATATATATATATATAGTACATATTCAATATGTATAGTATATTTAGATGTTTTTTCATGATCACACTGAATATGTTTACAATACAATTGATTCTACAAACATTTTGTGGATAGAATTGTGTAATTTTAAAAGTCTTATTATGAAGGAAATGTAAAATCTAAAATGCAGTGGCTTATTTTCTTAAACCAGCTAATTTCCCCTATTTAAACATTAAAGAGTATAAAAGGGTGGAGAGTAAAGCAGCATTTAAAACTTGATCATCTGTTTAACTTTTAATGTTCATAAGACTTTAACATATCTATGATTCCTTATTTTTTTAGTCAATAGTTCATTCTTTAATGTTGGAATATTTTATGTTCAAGGACCGAAAGTGACCTACATACCACCTCCCCCACCAGAAAATGAAGAAGCTATCTTTGCACACTACCAGACTGGCATAAACTTTGATAAATATGATACTATTCTTGTGGAAGTATCTGGGCATGATGCTCCACCAGCAATACTTGTTAGTATATTTATACTTTGTATACTTTTTTTTTCTTTTACCAAGTAAGCCTTTTCCTAGTATCTTTTTATGACTACTATTTGAAAAATACATTTCTCTAAATTAATGTCAGGAAATGTCAAGGTCTTTTCCAACCTTCCTATCAAGTGTACTGGGTATGAAATTTAGGAACAGATGAGCTATTCAAAATGAAATTTTGTGCTGTGTTATATAACAACATGGACAAAATATTCTTTCAAATGTGGAAACTTTAAAAAAAAAAGTTTCCTGTAAGCCAGAAACATAAATTCTCTAAGTATTCCAAAATCTTTTCTTTTTTTCAGGCATAAGAGAGAAGTTAGTTTTGGTTCATGTTTTTGACATTTTGGGAAGTAGTTAAGATTCTTTTTTTTTGGGGGGGGAGGCAATTGGGGTTAAGTGACTTGCCCAGCGTCAGAGTCAGGAAGTGTTAAGTGTCTGAGGCCAGATTTGAATTCGGGTTCTCCTGACTTCTGGGCTGGTGTTCTATCCACTTACATGAACTAGCTGTCCTGGAAGCAGTTTAAGATCCTTGTATATGACTTTTAGAGTAAGAAAACTTGGTGGCATCACTTTAGGATTTTAAATGGATTTAAGTTTTTTTAAGGAAAATGTGAATAATACATGAATAAATTTTTATGGAATTTAATTTATAATTATGATTTTACCCTTTGTACTTTTTTCTTAGACTTTTGAAGAAGCTGATCTCTGTCAGACACTCAATAACAACATAACTAAAGCTGGTTATACTAAACTTACTCCTGTTCAAAAATACAGTATTCCTATTATATTGGCAGGGCGAGATCTGATGGCTTGTGCTCAGACAGGCTCTGGGAAAACTGTAAGTTACTTTCTGTGTATTTTGTACTGCATTTGAATGTTGTAGAATTGAGAATTTTGTTACTTACATACAAGTACCTTGATTCTGTTTTGTTTGTAAGGGAGAAGATTGGATTGCTGTAGATTATCATAAAGTTAGCTTTCTTTGCTTTTTAACTCCTAATTTTGTTGGGCTCTACTTATGTTATTTCTAATATTGTTTCAGTCTACAGAGGTTATTTTCATTTAAAGAATGTTTGATCTGTAGAAGGTGGTAATGTCTAAAAGCTCACTTCTGTAATTTAAACACAAAAGTTTGGAAAAGAGAAACTGGTGTCTGTTATAGATATACATAAAGATAGGAAGTTGGGAACATCTTCTTGTGGATTGTGCCCACTTGTTTAAGTTAGGGACAGCTGGTTAGCTTTAGTAGGCATGTAGGGAAAACAGCTTAGTCCTTATAATCATTTGGGATTAAGTAGGAAGTTGAGGTGAATAGGTTCAGATCTTGGGTCTTGGAAAAATTAACTGGATTATGAAGTTCCTTCTTTGTGCTTCCACCAGAGTAGGACTGGAAGGAAAAGAGGTGAGGTGACTGAGAGCAATAGTGATATGTCTCACTGAGGAAATGATAGCCCAGAATGTTAGTTGTATTAAGAAAAGGTCATAGTTGATTATCTGTGTATGGATTACTCTCCCAGTTCTCTATGTTTATAATATCTGTCTTCCTCTAGTCAGCCTCTCTTTCTCTTTTCATGTGTTAAGCCTACTATGTGCTAGGTAGTATGTAAGATGCTAAGAATACAAAGACAAAAACTAAGCAGTTCTGTCCTCGAGGAATTTAATTCATTCTTTGATGAGCTGGAGGTATGATACAATATCTACATGTATGAATATTGCAAAATAAGTGAGAAAAGGGTAATAGCTAAGGAGATCAGGAAATTTTTTATTTATAAAGTATTGAGAATACATTCTAGGAATAGAGGACAAACAGTGCAAAATTGTCAAGGAATGCAAAAAAAAGTCATGTATGAAGCATAGCAAGAATACCAGTTGGTTGTATAGGGTATAAAGTCATTTAATAATTTATTTTAACAAATTAATCAATTTTAATTAATTATTAACAATAATTTTATTAATTAATAGTTTGTTATTTTATAGTCATATTTAATATTGGAAAGACAGTATATGACCAAGCTATGAAATATTTCCAAAGCTAAATAGAGGTGTTTGTCTTTGATCTTAGAGATAGTATGATGCCACTTGAAAGGAAAATGGAAGGGAATAAGCATTTGTATAGAATCTATGTGCCAGACATGCTAAGTGCTTTTTACAAATATATCATTTGCTGTTAGAAAAATCCTGTGTGATAGGTGCTATTATCATTACATTCTTGCAGTTGAGAAAACTGAGGCAGATAGGTTAAGTGACTTGTCCAGAGTCTCACAGAGAGCGACTGTCTATGAGATTTGAACTCAGATTTTCCAGATCCTAGGCCCAGTATTTGAATTACTGCTGTAAGAACTACTACTTCCTTCCACCTGAGTCAGAATTTTGATTAAGGAAAATCATTTTGGCATTTATGTACAGCAGGGCTTCTTAAACTTTTTCTATTTGTTAACCACTTTTCATCTGAGAAATTTTTACCTGAACGCAGATACATAAGTATATAAAATAGGTGTACAAATCATATATTTACTGATAATATTATAATTTTGTGACCCCCATATTGTTAAATGACTCACAATTCAAGAAGCTTTGGTGTAGAGAATGTATCGAAGAAGAAGAGACTTGAGGTACAGAGATCAGTTAGACCCATGAAATAGTTTTGGTGGGAGGTAAATGGTACCCTGAATTATAATTGTGGGTATGGGAGTAGGGAGAAGGGATGACAGGATTTGTCATCTGACTATTTGTATGTGATGAGAAGCAACAATAAGGACGCAAAGGCAAGACAAATGTTGTGAACCTATGTGAATGAAAGAATAATGGTATCTTTGATAGAAATAGGGATCTTTAAAATGATGGTGTTTGAGAAAAGATGAGTTCTGCTTTGGATATATTGGATTTTTAGATGGCTATTGAGCATTTAATTTGAGATAATCAGTGAACAATTAAAGATGTGTGACTAGAGTTCAGGTGAGAAACTGAATTTAAAATATAAATCTGAGAATCTTTTGCATAGAGATGATAATTAATCTGTGGGAGATGATGAAATCTTCAAGTGAGAGTATAGAGAGAAAATAGAAGGCGGCCCAAAATATAGTTTTGAGGTACAACCAGTTGGGTAATGAGATCTAGAAGATGAACCAACAAAGGAGATAGAGAAATGGTCAAATATGTAAGAGGAGCAAGAGAGTGTGTTGTGGAGGATACTGAATGATGGTTTTATAATTGCCTCAAAAGATGTAATTTTAGAGCAGTGTGCTAAAGACATCTTTTGGTGATGATAAGCCTCAGATTATATTTGTATTTTTAAAGAATAAAGGTATCTTATTTTCATCTTCCTGACTAATGTGTTACATAATCAACAGATATTTATTAAGACTCTATTGTGTATCTTTCAGCTACAGTACTGGATCTACGGATAAAATTAATAAAAGAAAAGAAAAATCCTAATTCTCAAGATGTTTCTTTTTGTAGAGACAATATATACATTCATAAATATGTACAGGCTAAATATGAAGAGAAGATAACTTATTTAGGCAAGGAAGGGAATTACTAGTTTGGAGGAAATCAGTAAAAGCTTTGTATAGAAGAAAGTCATGTTTGAATTGAGTCTTTTCAAATGTTTGCTAAAGTTCTTTTTATGTTACTTTAATTTTCTTACATATCTTTTATTGATAAATACTAAGTGATCTTCAGAATATTTCCTCCCTTTTCCAAAAGGTGTATGCACACATAAATACACTTGCTTACATGATGGAGAATTTTTAACCATAGATTTCTGTTTTTCTCAATAGTATTTTATTTCTCCAAAGAAATATAAAGGTAGTTTTCAGCATTCATTTTTGTAAGTTTTATGTTCCACATTTTTTCTCTCTCCTTCCTTTCATCTCCCTCTTCCTCAAGACAGCAAGCTGTCTGATAGAGGTTATATACACACAGTCCTTTTAAATATTTTCATATTTGTCATGTTGTGCAAGAAACAGGAGAGCAAAAGGGGAAAAAATGAGAGAAAAAACATGAACAAAAAGGGTGAAAATACTATGCTTCCACTCAC
>NC_133617.1:605471325-605483825 GCF_048593235.1 Sminthopsis crassicaudata | reverse complement strand
TCTTCCCACTCAACCTTTCCTGGCCCACTTTTTTTGGAAATTCTTGTAGGAAGGTTGAGTGGAAAGAAAGTCTGTGATATTGGGGTGTGTGCTATGTATTAGAGGATTATGACCTAAGGCAATACGTTTTTATTATTTCTTCTTATAACTGTTAGCCAATACTAAAATAAAAAGCCTCTCTGTACTTTGACTTGGTTCATAGACATATAGGCTGCCACTGAGCCTGCATAGTATTTTAATAATTAATATAATAACATAAGACCAATTAAAAAACCCAATTGGTTTTGGGTTTACAGATACATTTCTGTCTTTAAAGCTGATTTCTTCAGTAATTAATTTATTGTTGCACAGGTGGTCATCAGTATCCAAGGGAATCCTCATGCATTTAAAGAATCATAGAAGTAAAGATGAAAGAACCTTAGTCTTATAACTTACTCTTACATCTATTCTAACTCCTCATTTTGCAGATGAAGAAACTAAGTTTCAGAAAATCTATATGATTTACCCAAATTCACATAAATAGTAGAATGAAGAACTTTACTAGACATAATTTATTTAGCACAACAAATTAGATATTGGTTTCAAAACCCATGACTAGTAGCAGTCTAGGCGTTCCTGTTGCTTATGCCTACTGAGGCTGTAACAAAAAATCAAAGCAAACAAAAAACTTTCCTGCTCAATTTTCTCCATCTGTCAAATTTTCTTCTTCTGGATTCTGGGAATCTGACATTTGAAAAATGTGTGACATGACTGCTAAACATTTCCATAAATGGAAACCCGTAACTCTTAAATGGGTCCTAAACTAAGAAACTCAGCAAGAGAGATTCCCCTTTACTCTTAACAGAATCCATCCTATGTTATACTCATGCAAACTCACAGAAAGCACAGGAAGGGGGGGAAGGTAGAGCTAATGGGCTGAAAAAGTTATTCTGGTCATTTCAATTTTTTCTTTCCTGGAGGAGACACATGGAATAACTCATCATGAAGTTGTGTTTACACGCAAAGTTTTACATATTTAGACTTTAAAATAAACTCTTAAGGATCTGATGTTGTTTTTTCTATTTTAATTGTATATTAAACAGATTTCAGCAGAGCTCTTTTCAAGTGTCTCACCATAATGCAGGGTTAAACATGGATTCTTGAATTTAATAGAGACATAGATCCACAGGTGTCCAGGGTAAAAAAAAAAAAAAAAAAAAAAAGAAACAAACAAAAAACGAAGGGAGCTATTATTATTAACTAGTCAAAACTCCAGGACATGGGGCTCCTGAGGAGTCTTTGTAGAACAAGGGAACCATATCAGACAGCAACATGAACTTGGAAAACATAGAAAGGAAGACAGGGATTACATGGAAAGGGAAGGTTCAAAATGCAAACAGAGATAGAGAAGAAAACTTTAGGATTTCATTTTAGGAACAAGGAGAAAGAAGGGGAATTTCATGTAGTGACATTGCTGTGATAGTCACAACCCAGGAGTCAGTCCCATTGGAATTCTTATGGCCTGGAATCCAACTGAGAGGATTCAACAAATATCCAATTGCATGCCACGTGATAAGGGATAAGTTTTCTATCCTCTTGTGAGTTTTAGAAGGTAATGGATTAGATTAGATTCTAATGGTATTAGAAACTGTACCTATTTAATATGCAAATGATTTTATTATTTGATTTGCTCTTCTTTGTGCTCTATATTTGTATCTATTAAATGCTTTACCTCTATTGAATTGGTTATTCCTACCTAAATGGGCTGAAATTCCTGATAACCAGGAGTGTTGACCTTTATGAGGAGACGTACCATGATTTTCATAACTGACTGCTCAAAATAACCAAATGGAACCTAAGGAAAGTATTATGGGTTCCAAAGGCAGAACTCTCTTGGTTTCCTGGATCCAATTGTTAAATGAAAGTCCTTTTCATGAAGATTGTTGTAATGGTATTGAATATGGTCCCAACAATGACCAATGATAGATGAGAGCAATTGCCTGAGGACCAGCCTACATAAACTTGGGAAGACTCATCACCAAATGGTGGAAAACCAAACGATAAGGTTTTGTAACCACTAAGATTCAAAAGACAGTCTCTTAAGACTCAAAGGGCTTAGAATCCACATCAACTAGCAAGAGGATTATAAGCATTTACTACTACACCCAGCTCCAATTTTCACCACCTAGAGTAAGATGACTTATTCTTTCTACTGTCAGAAATCCAACTATAAAGAGCTCATTTAAAACATTTAATATATATATATATATATATATATAAAATACATAAAAATTCAGGAGAACTATTACATTTCTACATTACCACATTATTTTCTTTCTAAATTAATTTTAAGTATCAATATTTTGTTGATATTTAGTAAATCTGTTCCTAGAAAAAGAAATCATAAAGAATGGAACTATATTCATCAAAATATTCAACATGGAAAAAGCTAACACTTTTAAGTTAGATTTCTACCTACAATCCTGATCCATATCAGAAGTTACCACTGCAAAATTTGCTTTCCTGAAGTTCCTACCCAAAGGGACCCAGTGAGCTTGCTAATTGACCTTCCCTATTCCCACTCTCCCTTCCCCCCTTCCCATCCATTACTGCTCTCTTGATTTGGATTCATAATTCCCAACAGGCAATAGAATCCCATTCTGGTGACATGGTCAGGAGGTTTGTTTATCTTTGCTTTATAAATTCTTAACCTTCTCCTGACATAGCAGAAAGTATGCAATTGAGTCAACAAAGGAATCAAGGTTAACTGTGGGAGAGGGATGTGGGAAAGGAACCTGACATGTGCAAACATTTGAACATCAATAGCAATGAGGGGCCAGCCCTGGACATAAGATTTAATCTCAGGTATGCATGTACTTAGTGTAGTCTGTAAATATGGGTTTACCATCTCCAGATGGATTTACCATCCCTACGTTTTCTGTTCAGAGTCTTCAATTTCCAAGTGTCTTCTGCTCTACTTGGCCTTGGGAAAAGCTCTTAAAAGAAACCTTTGAACCCAAGAAAAATTTGATCTATAGCATCTGACAAGAGGGATTGTATATACATGTTTGGGATGGAATGGGGTCAACTCTACAATAGGTATCTCAATGATTTAGTATTTTACTGTTATTTAAGTTCATTAGCTTATGTGACAAAATGTCACTGCCCTTCTGACTTTGGAGGGCTTTTGTTTACTTTTTGCTCAGTCAATTCCCAACACTTTTCTGATATCCCAGAAATATGCAGAACTAAGGTAAGGTTACTAAAAGAGACAAAGTTAGCTGAAAAAGTGATAGGGAAAATTGGGAGGGGATTGAGAAGAAAGGAGCCTCTTTGTGGTTTTTCTCCCATTATATATGACAGTGTTCTCTATTCTTCCTACTCTCCCTTTCCTTAACCAGCGCTTTCCCAAATCTGCTTCTATCCCTTGTGATGCAATGGAAAATGCAAGAGATTTGAAATTAGGCCTTGCATTGAATCCCAAGTCTGGGGCTCCATTTTAGAGAACTTAGAGATTTAAAGAAGTTTCTTCACTTCTTAATGTTAGACTGGGTTTAATTATTAAACTCCCAGTTCTAATTTTCCACAATTCTCCAACTTCTATATTGTGGGAAATGACCTTGAGATTTCATGTCCAGTTCATATGGACCCTCATTTTTGTGTGTTGTATGCAATTTGTTGGCCATTATGCAAATGGCATTGAGTAGGTAGAGTAGTGGGAGCTCAGAAAGACTCCTTTGCTGGCCAAAGAGACTCTTATTTCCTTAAATGGGACAAAATGGAGGAAGCTCTTCTTATCTTTGTGGAAAAGATCAAATCAAAGTCAGAGTTCAAGCAATTCATGTTCAGTGGTTTGTCCCCTTCTTCTACTTTACCTCCTTCCCCTATTTTTACTTTACTTCCAATCAGAAGCATCAAATTTTGTTAGATTCATTATCTAGTTTGTTATTGAGAGGGATGTCACAGAAAAATCAGATGGGGAAATAATGCAAAGCAGTAGTTACTTAGTGTGTTTTTAGGGAAAGTGACTGGAAATACCCAAAGGAACACAAAGGGGAGGCAAGAGTAACAAGGGAAGGACTTTAGAGCCACTTTCCTACCTCCTCTCTCCCAAATTGAGCAGCAGGTCACAAGCACTTTCAAAGTAGAAAAGAAAGACAAACAATCAGAGTTATCTTCAAGGAGCCTCTGGAGACATGATCTTCATGGCAAGAAGAAGGAATTCTTATGAACAATTGTTTGATATATCCAGGACTTAGTCCATTGATTTGTGACATTATACCAGTCAGTTGTTTTATGGGGAGAGGGGGTGGAGTCAAACTGAATATATCTGAATGATTTTCAACCTCTTTTGTCTTAGGCCCAGGGAAACACCAATCAGTGAAGTGACAGGGAAGATATAATATGGAACCACATAGATTTCTACTAATTTTCAAAAGACTGCATATTAACTTGAGAAACAAATTTTATTAATTGCAACCCCAGTACTTAGCATAGTGCCTTGCACACAGTAGGTGCTTAATAAATGTTTATGGGATCGGATTAGAGTGCCAGATAGGAGAAAAGGATATGATCTTAAGAGACATTTAAGCATGAGATGTTTCTGGATCCCCATAACTATAATAAAGACTGGGTCACATAAACTTAGGTCACTAGTGCAGGAAAGATTGGTGCAGAGAATGTGGATTGTTAGGATTCTTACAAGGTGCTAAGTCACTGGAATAGATATAATTATCCAATTCAGTATGATTGATCTGACCCCTACCAGGAGATGTTATGGGCCAGAATTTGAGATAAGGTACTAAGTGGAATTGAGGAGATAATGGTTAAATCTAATTTAGCACTGATTTAATCCTACAACAAATAATGGTCCTAGTGATGAAATGATTGGTGTGTACTCAGTGGGCAGCATATTAGCAAGAAGATCTCAGGGCCAAAGAGAACTTCGATAGATTCAGAGTCAAGATTCATTCCAACTTCCACCATTGTGCTGGCTGGAGAGATTCGGAGGGAACTCTTGGAACCATGGAGAGAGATATGCCCCTATTAAAGCTAACCAGGCCCAGGAAAAGATTCAGGACTTTGAAGGAGACAATAAAGGATCTGGACTTTAACTCCTGGCTGCATTTGGGATTACTGAACTGAACTGAAATAAGGCTGCCTCCAGAAGCTCCCCAAGAGACCTGCTCCCAGAGAACAATTACAATTTAGAGAAGAGAACATTACAGTGGATCGCTTCTGAGAAGGCTCCCTGGCCTAGGAAACCTTCATGGGATGTCTCCAATTCTAGCCAATAGCAAAATAGGGAAAGCTCAAGAGTGGGGATTTTTACTTTTGTGTGTGTGTGTGTGTGTGTGTGTGTGTGTGTGTGTGTGTGTGTGTGATGGACATCTCTGGCAATCTGGAACAGTCTATAGACTCCTCAGAATAATGTTTGTAAATGCATAAAATACAATACACAAAGAAATAAATTATATTGAAATATGATTATCTATTTTAGAAAGTATTTATTTTTAACATTCATTTTTTTTTAAATCGAGTTCTAAATTCTCTCACTCTCTCTCCCACTCTTTCCCCACCCATTGTAAAGGTGAGAAATATGCTATCAGTTATATATATGAAATCATGTAAAACATTTCCATATTACCATGCTGAAAAAAAGCAAGAATAATAAGAAAGGGGAAAAATTATGTTTTAATCTGCATTCAGAAAGCATCAGTTCTTTTTCTGAAGGTTGTTTTGTATTTTTCATCATAAATCCTTCAGAATTGTCTTGGATCTTTGAATTGTTCAGAATAATTAAGCTTTTCTTGAGTAGTCTTAGTACAATATTACTGTTACTATGTACAAAGTTCTCCAGGTTCTGTTTACTTCACTTTTCATCAGTTCGTATGTGTCTCTTACCAAGTTTTTTCTGAAACTATACTGATGTCATTTCTTATGACACAATAGTATTCCATCACAATCATATACCACAACTTGTTCAATCATTCCCCAATTGATAGGCATTCCCACAATTTCCCATTTTTTGCCACTACAAAAAGAGCTGCTAACAATATTTTTGTACATATAGTTCCTTTTTCATTTTCTTTCATCTCTTTGGTATATAGTTGTAGCAGTGGTGTAATGGGTCAAAGGATTCACAACTTCAAAACAGTGTATTAGTGTTCCAGTTTTTGTGTTGAAGGACACATTTGTCATTTTATTTTCTGCCATGTTAGTCAATCTGATAGATGTGAAGTAGTACTTCAGAGCTGCTTTAAAATGCATGTTTCTAATCAATAGTAATATAGAGTATTTTTTTTTTCATGTCTGCAGATAATTTTGAGTTCTTCTTTGAAAACTTTCTGTTAATGTCTTTTGGCCACTTACCCACTGGAGAGAGTTATCAGAATTTAAAAAACAAAACAAAACATGCATGGTGTGCTTCTAAGTTAAAACTCTTTTTAACCTGACTTCAACTTATTCCTTCAGCCTTATATTACATTTCTTCCTTTTACAGTCTCTATATTCCAGCCAAACCACACTAGTAGTGGTTCCTGGATGTTATCCTACATTCTCCTCCCATCATGCACACCCTCAGGCTGACCCTGTATTTGGAATACATTTTCTTCTCATCTCTGCCTGTTGAAATCTTTCTCTTTCTCCAACATGGCTCAGGTGCCTCCTCCTACATCAGGTCTTCCCTGATAACTTCCCCATTTCCCACTTAAAAATAAAAATCTTATTTCTCTTCTGAAATTTTCCTAGAATGCTTTGACTGAATCACTTTTTTGCCCTTATTACTTTCTACCTGGAATCATGCATACATATCTTACACCCCAGAACAATGTAAACTCAAATATAAATGAGCACCCCTAAGCCATGCATAAGGATCCCTTTGGCCTACAATTTAATTTGGAAAACCACACATGTTCATATATTTCTTTTAAAAAATTTAATACATTAACACATTAAAAGGAGTCCTGAGTGAAATGCTTCACTCAGGAGTATTTTGGGGTACACTCTGCCCTAGAGTTCTGAAGCTCCCTGAGGGCAGGTATGGATTATTTTTTCATCTTTTTATGTCCAGAGTCTTTCATCTATTATATAATTTTTATTGAATGAATGAATTATTGTGACATGGGGGTAAGTTAAAGATCCCTTTCCAGGAAAGCACAAGAAAGTTGCCCTTTGTGATTCAGACTTCAAAAAGTTAAGATTGGACCCCAAATATTCCCATTTCTATCTAATAGCCTGTTAAGGATCTATGACCCAAAAATATGCCAAAGTCTCTTTTGAACCTATTTATAATGTCAGGCTGAAATATGTCCTGGAGTGATAAGAATTTTTAATATACAAATGCTGTGTAAAGAAATACTCCCTTTTATTTGAGCTAAAACTATTTCCCATCAAACTTCAGGAAGTACTGGACTCTTTGGGCTGATATTTTTGAGGATAAGCAGTTTTGAACCAGTTTAACCTGGAGGGAGCAAAAGCAATAATATTTTCGGACAGGGCTCTGGTCTGGCTTACGGCTTCTGTAGATAAGACACTGTATTTTCTTCCTGCACCACCCCCACTGGGCCTAGAGGAGAAAAGAAAATGCAGCAAATGAGATGGTTGGTTGACTTGCAAATTGTGCGAGGCTGAAGAGAATTTAGCTGTGGGTTTAGCCAAATCTAGAAGTGTCCTGATCTGATGGAAGATAGGCCCGGAGGCGTGACTCCCTTAAGCTCCTTCTTGGAGGAGTCTGGGTTTACTTAGCAGGCAAGAATTCTACCCTGCCAACATGGTTAGATTTTTTTTTTTTTTTTTTTTTTTTTTTTTTTTTTTTTTTACCTTCTCTACCCCAGCACATCTGTTTCTGATAGTACAGGAATACAGCTTCCCTCCTTCTCCCCCTCAGCTAGCTAGCAGGCTTGTAGATTTAGATAAACCTACAGAGCATTACTACAGCTCATCCCACTTAACAAGACAGAAAATGGCTAAATAAAGAAATAAATGTAGAAAGTGACAGCATGGAGATTTCACCGTGATGAAAACCAGAGCAAGAAACAGTTTGTGGGAATGTTGAAGATCTGCACACAAATAAAACATCCTTTCCCTCCTTCTTTGCTGGGAGTGGTTAAATTTTATAGAATTATCCTTTCTTAAGACTACAGACAAGTTGTCAGTCACAATAAGAAGAGGAAATTCCCATACCAGGAATTTTTATAGGTCTGGAAAATCAAACATACAAATAGTCTCTTACTGATTATTTTATGTATATAGTAGATTACTGGTAGATAATCTTTCTGGAATGATAAAATAGTGGATCTTAAAAGCAATTCCTGGAACATAGTAAGCACTATAAAAATTAGTTATTATCAAGTCTTTCTCAATTTTTAAAGGAAATATTCCTTGTAAACAGTTTATGGAAAATACAAATCCTTTTTAATCACAATGAGTAAGTTACACATGAATGCCTTAGTTCAACAACTGTGAGATATTATCTAGCAACCTCAACCAACCTAAACTGCTATTCAGCTGTAAGTCTGAAAAAAAAAAAAAAAAAGCAAAAACAAAATTCCAACTGAAAGTAGTGATAAAAACAACTGAGAACCAAAGGTTTTTCTTAAGATTTACAGTGTCATGTGAGTGGTCAATTCTGATAGCCAGAAAAGTAAACATGCATTTGTTATGTTCTTACTATGTGTCAAACACTGTGCTAAGTGCTGGGGATACAAAAAATTTTAAAAATAAAGATAAATATAATGCCTGATCTGATGGAGCTCACATTATAGAGGGGGAGAAAATATGCAAAAATTTTACATACAAGATATATACTTTATAAATAGAAGGTAATACAGAGAAAAGGAATTAGGGGAGGCAGGGGAGAAAAGAGAGTAGATGAGAGGAAAACTCCTTTTACAGAAAGTATAATTTAAGCTGATCTTAAAGAAAGCCAGGGAATCCAGGAGGCAGAAGTGAGGAGAGAGATCCTTCCAAATTATGGAAGATATCAAAGCAAACTTCAAAAGCACAAAAGAAAGGCAGAGGATAGAGGTGTAAAGGCAGGTGATAGAAACAAGACAAATAAAAAGAGCAAATAGAGGCAGCAATGGTTATTAATGTATTATAGCAGCCATAAGAGGCGACAAGAAACCTAAGATATGATGCATATGATTGGTCTATGTCAGAAGTCAGAAATTACATAAGGGAGGAGATAAAAGAAATAGTGATGAAAACAGCATCAATATAGGGACATTTAGTGAAGGGGAAAAGTATTCTTCCACTTTCATCAAATGTCCCCATATTGATGCTGTTTTCATCACTATTTCTTTTATTGTTCTGATACAGATTAAAGATTTAGTCTTCCTTCAGTGATCTTGAGTATAAAGAAAAGTCTGTATATTCAATATGCCTTTGCTTACTGTGGTAGGAAAATGTATATTTTGTTACCTTTACAAATAAAAGTAAAACATTTCAGCCTTAAATGAATAAATTCCACTTACCTGGAAATTCACTTATTTTCTCCTCATTTCATATCATTTCCAATAATATGTAAATTTCTTGAGTAGAGAGTTTATAGAAGGTATTTAATACATATTGATTGATTGACATCCTCAGTACCTACCACAAATGCCTAGCAACTAATAGGTGCTTAGTAAATATCTATATAAATGATTAATGAAGGAAACACACATATTCTATCTTTTTCTTTACTATTTTATTGTATGTTGTTTTAGAAGCTTTTTAGATCTTTAATTGGAAAAAACCCCAACACCTTGCTTCAAAAGAAAAGGCAGCTCTTTTGCTAAGAAGGAAAGTCACTTTGGATAGCCAGTGTCCCAGATGTCATTTCTTTTTCTGTTTACCCTATACAGTTCCTTTTGGTATAAAAAATAGGTTTCCCATTCTAAGCTCAGAAAATTGTTCTCCCCTACACACACTTAATAGTATTTTTTTTCCAATTGCATGTAAAAACAGTTTTTAACACTCACTTTTATAAGGTTTGAGTTGACATTCAGATTTTATAATTCTTTCTCTGGATATAGCATTTCCTATCATTATTCTTTTGGAATTTATTGTTGAGAAGAGATAAGTCTGTCAAAGTTAATCATTTTATAACGTTGCTGTTACTATGTACAATATTCTCCTGGTTCTGCTTACTTCACTTATTATCAGTTTATGTAAGTCTTTCCAGATTTTTCTAACTTTCCAGGTTTTTCTGAAACTATCCTGCTTGTCATTTCTTATATAGCACAGTGTTATTCTATTACATTCACATACCACAATTTGTTTAGTCATTCCCTAGTTGATGGGCATCCCCTCAATTGCCAATATTTTTCCATCACAAAACAGGTACTATAAAGATTTTTGTACATGCCAGTCTTCTTCCATTTTATGATTATGATACAGATCTAGGAGTGGTATTGCTAAATAAAAGGGTATGCACAATTTTATAACTCTTTGGGCATAGTTTCAAATTGATCTCCAGAATGGTTGGTTTAGTTCACAAACTCCACCAGCAATGTATTGGTGTTCTAATTTCCCACATCCTCTCCAAAATTTATCATTTTCCTCTTCTGTCATATTAGCCCATCCGATAGGTATGAAGTGGTCCCACAGAGTTGTTTTAACATGAATTTCTCTAATCAATAGTAACTTAAAGCATTTTTTTTTAATATGAGTATACATAGATTTAGTTTCTTCACTTGAAAACTGCCTATTCATATCCTTCGACATTTGTGAGTTTGGGGTATGACTTGTATTTTTATAATGTGATTCAGTTCTCTATATATTTTAGAAATGAGATCTTTATCAGAAAAACTGGCAGAAAAAAATTGTTCAGAAAGTTTTCTTAATCTAAAATATAGCTCTCTGGGGGAAATGATCAAACACCTTTTTTTTTTTTTTTTTTTTTTTTTTTTTTAGCAATTGAACAAAATGACATATTAACCCTTTCCTTAAGCTTATAAGAAGACTAATTCTAGATAGCTCTTAGGAGCTGCTAATAAGTGTTGTTTGCTTATCCCTAGGATTCTTCAAGATGAAGGATTCCATGAGTTAAAATTCAAGGTTTCCAACATATTTAACTTTTTAATAACAAAGTTAATATCAAAGCTTCTCAATCAGCCCATGTTATCGATTGAAATATGGTAAATTACTCTAGTATCTTTGCCAAGAAAATCCCAAATATGTTTCTCAATAAAATCACAGACCTCGTACCATCCTTCTAAAAATATGTAGTTTTTAAAAAATTTTCAAATAACAAGTATTTCAAAATTAATTTGTCCTTCCAACTAACTCTCTATCCCACTGAGCAAAATAAATGAAGAGAAAACAGAGAAGCAAATCCCTTGGTACATATTTCCATAATTTTGCAAAACAAATTCCCATATTAGCCATATCTGAAAATAGGTCTCTTTTTTCAGTTAAGGTAAATATGTTTCTATCAGCAAGACAGAGGTGTTTTATTTTCATTTTGTTGTACTTCTGGTTTATTCTTGTATTAATCAGAATTTTTAAATCTTTCAAAGTTGTTTTCTCTGTTTAATATTGTTATCATTGTTTAAATTGTTCACTGAGTTCTGCTCACTAAGTTCTGCTTCTGTGTATAAAGATCTTCCTAGTTTCCCCTGAAATTATCCATTTTATAGTTCCTTATGGCATAAGAGTATTCCATTATATCCATATAACATAACTTGTTTAACCATTCTCCAATAGCATTATGCCCCATACTTTCCAATTTTTTACTACAAAAAGAGATGCTATAAATATTTTAGAACAGAGACCTTTTTTCTTCTTTCTTTGGGGGACATAGGCTAGTAATTGTATAGCAAGCTCAATGTTAGTTTTCTGGGTATAGTTCCACATTTTTTCCCAGTGTTATCTGTGTGTGTGTGTGTGTGTGTGTGTGTGTGTGTGTGTGTGTGTGTGTGCATGCACATGCCATCCTCCTATAACCTTGGGTATTCTTTCTCATTGTTGGGCATATCCTTACCTTAGGCCCCAGATTCTCCAAAATTATAGCAGCACTTCTTTTATTTATTTATTTACATGTTTTTGTTTTGTTTTGTTTTGTTTTAATTTAAAAACAAAATAGGAAAAGAAAAAAAAAACATTGCCACATACACAGTAGAACATAAGGGAGGATTTAATATAAAACAATAAATTTCCATTTCAAACTGCATAATAAATACTACACATTGTTTTCAAAACTATTCAGCTTTGCTTCATTGTAAGAAGTTGTACATTTTTTTACTTTATTTTTTCCCTCAACCTTATCTTTTAAAAAAATAATGTAATAGAAAATTTTAAAAGAAGGACAAAGCAAATAGAACCAGAACAATTTACAAAATGATCACAATAATGTTGAACAATGTTGAAAGGTTTAAGAATTCTGAGCAATGCACTGACCAATGGCAACTTTAAAGGATTGATGAAGCATGTGTCTCTATTCATGTTAGAGAGATAGAAAATATGTGGAACCAATATGGAATACATTGCCAGACATAGCCAATGTTCTGATTTGTTATGTTTTACTGTACTACTTT